>NW_019384733.1:503224-516081 GCF_000671375.1 Centruroides sculpturatus | reverse complement strand
AATTTTTTTTTTTTTTTTTTTTTGAGTTTGACGCTTGTCTAATTACTCCGTAAACGTCCTCTTGACATTGATTTTTAACTAATCAAAAACCAGTTTCTTATAATCCATTTATTCGAAAGTTAACAGATAGGCCTGCGTTTTACGTATTAATAAGGAATTAAGAGGAAAGACAAATGAGAGGTAAATATATCGTGATTGCATTATCATTTTTAAACTGTAAGAGCCAAAGAACTTTAGTGTGTTGTATGTCTGCCAAAAGCTTATTAGCTTGTATTCTTCTGAAGAATATTTAACTTTTTAACAGTATTTTGTTATCTCGAATAAGACTATTTTACATTTAGCACATTAATCACGGTTAAAACATTAATCATTTTTGGTTAAACAATGAGTTAAATCACCTCGACTAAACCTGAAGCGAGTCATGATATGAATAGATTTTTTTTTTTTTTACTACGATTTGTGTAATTAACACTATGCCCCGTAAATAATTTTTCTATATCCGTTTATGTTGAATTAATTTAAATACTATGGATGGGTTGCTCTCAAAGTATCACTTCTTAAGAGAAATTAAATATTTTTACATTTTCAATATACGAGATTTATAATATAAATTTAAGTTTTTGATGCAGCAAAGTAAATTCAACAATTGCGAACTGATGAGAATACATTATTAAACTGAATTATTTCTCAACATAGCCTAAGTTAATACAGGATATTGCTTTATATTCTATTTTAATAAGCCTATTAATTTAGTTTGAAAGTCGCTATGTAAACTCGGTGTCTAATTATTAGTTTTAAAAAAGGGGTTGAGCGTAAATTCAACAATTTCTCGACTATCTGAAAATGTAAAATAATAGTACTAAGGGTTACATTTGAGAAATTGAGAATTTGCTACTATAGTGGTTTTAAAGAGGTGGGTGGGTAATCTAAACTGTGCTCAACAAAACATCAGGTGATCTATCATTAGATTTTTGTTCCACAACAAGCTACAGACGAGTCGGACGTGAGGCTGTCAGCGTCTTCTTGTATGCTAATAGCGATAACCACACCGATTAGAGCATACAGGAGGGTACAAGTGGGTGAGATGAGATATGATTGGACCAAACTGAAGAGAAGGTAATTGCTGGGTACCACAACTAAAGGACGCTACGTAATATTGATAGCTTTTCCCAACTACTTAAGATAACAATATCAGGAATTCCCATTAAAAACGTAGACTGTAAAACAACAAAGCCAGTCACGGCCGGAGAAGGTGTCCGCGATACCGGGTCACGGAGGTCAAGTGGGTCCGGACCACGTGATAGCGATCCCCTGCTTTTATTCCTATTAGGAATCAACGCTTCATCCCATGCCAATAATATCATTCTGTTCGATTTTTGATGGCAAAATTTATGAAGTCGATCGAGCTTATATCCTCTCTCACATATCGGTTAAAGGGTGTCGTACTTTCAAAAATCTCACTTCTCGCCGAATAATTCTACGCCGTTTGGGTGTATAATTACACTCGAAGCAGAGATAAATAGGGAGGGAGCTAAATACTTACTAGATGTCAAACACACCTCATTAATAGACCTTATCCATATTAAGTGTTTAATTCTGAATAAATTTAAATGTAATTATATCGCACGCTGTTTAAGACACGATAAATCGAATGAATTAAACGGTTTGCAATAAATTATTATTCAACGACTTAATAGAGGCTTATAATTTTTCAAACATTAGCCAACAAAAAACTAATAGCAATCCATAATCAATTAAAATCAAAACATGCAACTATTTGCAGATGTTCACAAAAAAATTTATCATGTCCTATTTACAACTAGGACAATTCAAATATATTTATATAAACAATTTCTGTTCATTAATATACGAAAATTATTTGCAGATAATTCGAAGAAAATACTTCAAGATGCTTCATTGATTTCGGGATGCGAATTTTTCATTACTCAAATAGCATGTGAAAACAAATATTTTAATATACAACAATTAAATATAAATATGCTTACTACAATATTACGTTAAGGTCACACATAATTGAAGAAAGTTTTGACTTTATTTTCGTAATGAAACTCGCAAAATCGACGAGTTGAAAAACTTAGCTTATTATTATAATACATCTCCATTATGCGGTTAGTTTTTGAGTTCGTTCATCGTTAAGATATATCATTTTGAAAAAGGAATTTTCAAAAAATCCAATACTAGATGATGGCTTTAAGTTTCATATTCATTATAGAAAATAATTTAATTTTTATGAGAAGGCGTAAGGAAATAAGAAAGCGACATGGATTTTTGTATAAACGTGTGCACAAGCTACACAATTTGAGAACCTTTATTGTTATAGCATAGTTATACTTATTAATAATTGATGATTTATTATGATATTCTGATGGGTTTGTTGTACGTTTAAGCCTGCCTCTCGGAACGGATGACCGACTCTATCCCGGCAAGATGGTGGTGCGGTTCTGGGGAGAAGCAAGGCTCAGCAGCTAGCGGACTGTGGTGGGACATTGCCGGTGACAGAAGTGGGGAACACCGGCCGTCGCCCGTTTGTGCCGGTGAGGGGTTTTGTAATTTATATAATCATTGAGAAGGGGACGGGCATAGAGGCAGGCGCCCTTTAAAATATAAAAGCATGATACTAGTCATTTATCTCTGCATGAATGTTTTTATTGTATGATCTGCTGCATGCTCTAAGTTTACCTTAAGTTGGCTTAGTAAGACTTTAAACTATATAGGATGCCATTTAGGATAGTTTCTTCTTAATAGCAGAAATGTTATAAATAAAACTGGTTTTCGGTAAAGGTATGCCAACTCTACTATTTATCTGCCTGTAAAAGTTTGACCTCTCCGAATTTACGATTCATTGTACGCAAACTCAGTCGTTTTGGTTGAAAGTTTTCCGAATGAAATTAGTCATTTTGAATTTGGTCGAGAATTCGCCAAGAAAACTCGATCTTCTAAATTTTTTTTTTTAAAAACGTTATCGCAATTTTCTTAATGTTTCCATTAAAATATATAAAATATTTGATCGTTTTCCACATTTAAATGTTATGAAAAGCTGAAAACGTGTTCGTTAATTTACACTTTATTCAAATTTTGATAGAAATTCATTATATTAGTCAGTTCTTTAATATTCTCGAAGCGTTTATCCTTTCGAAAATGAGCATCTGGTTTAGAAAAACCAGCTGTTTAAAACTTTTGCATCGGTTCATGCAAGACAATTTTCTCATTTTAGTTATAAAGCCTACAAAAACCGTTGAAAATGCTATTGTAAGCATGTCAGGTAGGCCCTATTTATAACAAAATTACATCATCGATTTTTTTTTGGTCAACTAAAAGTCATTTCCAACATTAATATATAAAAAAAAAAATATATTTATTTTTCAAACAGAAATATAGAATTTTATAAGCATGTATAGACTTATATATTCACAGTATAAATTGCTTAAGACTGCAAAATTCAATTAGCATTTATTTGCATTTACTTCAGAATTAAAATTTGATAGAATAAGATAAAAAATAGAATTTAAAAAAAATATATATATATTTTACAAATAGACAAAACATTATAAATAACTCTTTCACATTATTTTCGAATAATTTATTATTTTAGAGATTAATTTAATTTATAAAGAGTGAATGTAGTATTAGAATTTATAATATTTAAATTTTCGTTTTTATTTGTTGATGTTTATAGCTATTAGTCAAGGAGGGTGACTAAACTGTTTATATTTGTGCCTTTGCAGAGGGGCGTGAATGTGTGAACTGTGGTGCGACGTCGACCCCCCTGTGGCGAAGGGACGGTACTGGTCATTATTTGTGCAATGCTTGCGGACTTTACCACAAAATGAACGGTCAAAACAGACCACTCATCAAACCCAAGAGAAGATTGGTGAGTCTATAGATATTGTATACGATACTTTTTAGAATAAACTAGTGTACAATTGTTATATTTAAAAAAAAAATGGACACCTTCATTTCATAAACGTAATAGAATTTAACCCTATCAAGAGTTTTTATATAGTCGAAATATAGGTTTGTAGACGTGTTTCGTGCTCGAGAACGACACTAAACTAATCGGAGATAAGGAATAAAAGTAACGTCGAGGAAATTGCCAGTAAACAAAAATTTGTTTTATTGTGCAATTTAACAAAATGACAATGGAGAGATGGTGTACGAAGTCCAGACTAGATGACGACCAAAAACTGACCCCCTCTGAATTCCAGACGCCAATGACAGTTCGGGAGATTTGGGAGTAAACACGTCTGGTATTTGGCGATTCTGCGATGTACAGTCTATTTCGTTTTCCCCTCCCGAATGTCCTAAGGGAAATGGACCGATCTCTTCCACTCTCCCAGTGCGACACTTTCTAAGAAGGTGTGGCGTCACGGTGTCGCGAGCATCGCCACGAAACAATTATAAATTAATATAAATGATTTGGCTCTTGTAATGGATCCAGATAAATACAATTTCGCCAAAGTTTGGCACTGATAAAATGACTTTAAACCGGGTTTAATGAAGTTTAGAAACTAATTTTTTCCTTTATGGAATCTCCTAAGATCATTCGAAAAATACGGAATTACGAGAAATGTCGAGTTTTTCTAACCATCTCGTGTTTCAATATCTATCTTCTGATTTATGTTAGTAACGGAGTGAACAGACGTGGCTATAACGATAGGAGGATACATTAATCTACTAGCATAGAGTAAACTGTTGTTAACGGAAAAGCTATAGATTAGAGTGTTTTCGATTCGAACGTGATAGACTCGCATATGTGAGATTACAAAATTGAACGAGATTAGTCATCGCGCTTTCAAAATTGACGTTTCTCGATTACTTCAGCTTAAGTGCAGCTTCAAAGCGCGCCTGAAATAAACAAACTTAAAATCGATAATAAACTCTATAGGATCTCTTAGTTGTAAATGGATGGATGTTCTTAGGTAGTCTTGTATCGGTGAAGTAAACCATATATACCTACAGGACGTATTGGCCCCAAATCCTCTAAGCTTTCCTAAGGCTATTATTTCTTCCTTGACACCACAAATGTGGGTTCGGTTCAAAATGTCTTCATTTTCTAACACTTTTTAAAATGAACCCGTAGTTTTGGTGTTGGGGCGAACGAAGGATCAATGCCAAAATGCATCGATATTTTATAACTAAACGGTCTAACTATAATTAGAGATTTTAAATAATTTATTACGTATATATTTTTAATTAACAAATACGAAAATAAATAAGATACATAATTGAAATTTTCTTTGAATTATTTATTTCCCTTTTGCATTTTCCCTTTTATAATAAAGAGATTTCGATTATTATGGGATAAGTCACTGCAAATATTTTTTAATAGCCTTTATCTAAGGGTCTATGGCAACAAATCTTTCCGCTAAGGTGCCAGTCATCATAATCTACCTTAAAATGCCCCCGAAAGCCGCCCACTTCATCCTGCCATTAATATCTGTACCACAATTTCTTAGCCAAGCTACCATAGACGTGACGCAAAATACACACGTCACGCACAGCATACGTGACTACATGTGTACAGGAAACCATGGAAGAGAGACTGAGTGAGAAAAACAAAAACTAGCTTCTGGACAGGAAGTTTGGGGGGACTCTTCATCCCTGCGTGTATCGGCGACGAGTTGGACAGTAGCCTCCCAGGTGGGCATGGACTGAGCTATCACGCAAAGTGTACCGTGGGATCCGTTCGCATCACGTGCTTCGTGTCATTTGTCACGTTGCGTCACATCCGCCGCGTGACCTTTATTTTAACAGCGACCTCTAGTTTGATAATGGCGTGCGACCTCCCTTCCTACCGCATCAACTTGAGCGCACTCAATAACTTCTATAGTTGATTATTTTGTTTTTTGCTTTTTTTTTTTAAAAAAGAAAGACGTTGTAGTTTGCAATTAATTGAGATGATAAAGTGATTAGATTGTAGTATAGAAATCGTTAAAAGAACTGAATAATTCCCGAACTTTAAGTCTTAGATGAATAAACATATAATTATAAGTTTGAGTTTCGCATTAATTAATTGTGTTGAGCATAGTTTGAAGGACTTTCCCCGTAGCCCGCGTGTTGATAGCTCACCGGAAGCACTTCCGCCTCGACTGCGCACTCTCGTTGTACATTTCCGTTAAATAAATATCCGAGAATTAAATGCTACATTAATATTTAATTTAATTATTGTTAAAACTTTTAAAATATCACATTTTTTCTCTTATAATAGGGTGGTTGCATTCATGCGAATGCGAACGATTCGTTATTTCACACTTGGCTAAGTTTGAACATACAAAAAAGAACTTTTATAGACCACAATGGATATGCTATAAAACGACAATACCATACACGATTAAAAGGTGTGCCTTTTTTTCCGAAAACTTGGTCGATAAGAGTAAAAATTCTCTAAGAAATGATAAATGCAAAGAATCTCTATAAACTTGCACTGTATACACCTATTTGTATGTCCTATATAAAAGCTGTTTATGATCAATATTTTTAAAAGTTTATATATTGCATTTGTTACTATAAACTTTTACAGCGTTTTTATTAAAAAATTTTTATTTTTTATAGCCTATTCTTTTGTATAATTCATTGCACACGTTTACAAATTATGTTTAATAGTTTAATTATATATTAGTATAAATATCTTTTCACGCATTGATTATAAAACTAAATATATTAAATCACATCTTGATAACTAAGGTGTAAGAATAAAATCTGTATAAATTACTAAATGGTAAAGTTTTGAATCTCTTGAGATCTAGATACTTGAAGCATACTTGTTTAAGACAGTAGTTACAGTGTTCTAAAGAAGTGCTTTGCTTTCTAGCTACAAAATAACAATTGCTTCGACAGATAATAGTACTAGAATGTCATATCGAGACTTGTGATTACAATTTATGTGTTTAAACATCCATGACTGATACCGAGAAAGTTATAACAAGTTCTCATCCCTAGCAAACATTATTCATTAGATACATCTTAAGATAGCAATCGTTCATTGTTCTTGTAAAATTCTTTGAAGTTACCTTGTAAATTTCGTAGAATATAAGTTAATTTTGCTTAAAGGTACTTTACCAAGTCATACAACACAATATTTACAAAATTTTGAGCTAACTAACGAGCTTCCTCTACGAATAGACCTAAGTTAGAAAGAAATATTTATTTCGAGCAGATATTCTTTTTTAGTTTCTATGAAAATAGTGGAACGATATACGAAGGAACGAAACAAGACGTCGATCGGTATCTAGCAGGAAATCTCACCAGAGGGAGGCCGTTTCCTGTTCACAGACGCGTGAGGTGACAAAGGCTTCTAATTAAACACATCATTAAGTCGATTTAATGAACCTTGTTTGTCTGATAGGAAGGCAACACCCGAAACTGAGTTAACTGAAATAGAGGGAAATTGTGGCCAGAAGCCTTATTATCACGTGACCAAAAAAAAATAAACGATCCGGATATGTGAAAATGGATCCTGTTTTATGTGGGTACAATTTGTCTATCCCTCTTGGCATGATTTCGACTTTTTTTTTGTGTGTTTCCATTCCTTTTATATTTCAGGAGAGGTGAGAAAATTTTCACATCTCCATTGCAAATAATAGATAAAACGATGTTAGGTGAAGAAATGGCTCGGTTAGCCATTAGACTGGTCGTCCAACCCATGATTATAGAGCATCGGAGCTTGTTGTCCAACTGCTTGTTTGTCATTAGGCTGGTCTTCTGAGCACGAAAATCATTTTCAAATGATGTTGACGCGAGAGTGTCGATTCCTGGAATGACCCGCACTCTTTCACTAGAGTAGTCGTCTTTCCATTATCGCAATTCGTCCCCCTAAATTTTTATGTTAACCTCTGATCTCTTCGGACAAAATAATTTACAAGTCCATCAAAGGAGTCACTAAATTTGATTTACAAGAGTATATTAGGCTCGGATCGTGAGTTTTAAGTGATTTTTACAATGCAAATCATTGCTTTATTTACACTTTCGTTTTTCCCTAACTTTTTCTTTTATATTCAATAACTGTTTAGAATTTTCAAAAGAAAGATAATATCTTTCACGTCTGACAGAGCTCAAAATTCTTCTATAGAGGAACGACTGAGAAAAATACAATACTTAAACTATTTTAACTCAAAGAACTCAATTCTGCGCTGGCAAAGAATGTAAAAAATTCCTCCTATTCTTATATTTATGAAAAAATTTCTCTCTTATTTAAATTAAAAATTTAATATTTTAAGTCAGAATCATAGTTGCATAAATAAATTTAAAATAACTTTGACTTTATAATTTAATATTTTCAACTAGTAAATTATTAGTTTCTTACATAATGTATAGTCTATACATATAAAAAAACACTAAAAAATGTTCGTGGGTTGTAGTCTTATGCTTGACAAATTTAATATATGTTACATATAACATATTTTTTTTCCTTTTTCAACTGACAAAAAAGTATTGACGAAGATTAATTTTAACTCTTGCCAATTAAGTGATCCGGCTCGGTAATTGAAAGATTGGTAAGTCGATAGGCCCACGTCTATTTCTTTGGTCTCCCTGCAGGTACAATAGCCTTTAAATATAAACATGGAAAACAAAATTAGAATTGGATCCGTGATTGCTGTTCCCACTACGACCGCACGCAGCGCTAACAGTGGAAAAAAGTGGAACAATCGTCGGTCTTTTTCTCTTCCTAAATAAATCGTAATTTTTTAAATATATTTTTTATTTTTATTTTTCTTTAATTTAAAACTTCACTTATTAAAATTTATATTGTTAAATGTATTCTAGATTATTTTGGATTTTTTTAAGAAAAAAAAAGTAAATAGGCCTATATAAGCTTATTTATATCGATATTAGCAGTCTACCAATTAAATACTTTGTTGATAATAACGCAATTATGTTTTTAGATAAATAGATATTTAAATAATTTGACGTTATAATTAGTCATTTTAATAATAATAATAAAAAAAATACGAAAATGGCCTATCGAATCTTAATTAAGATATAATCAGTAGGGATGGGCGAATATCACTTTTCACCAATTCGAATGTCGTATTCGAACATTCTTCGAATACTTAGTGAACTTAATTGCCTTAAATAACTTATTTAGTTAGTAATTTTATTTAATATTTATTATTTAACTTGTTTTATTTATTTCTTTACATTAATAAAGTAAAACAAAAGGTAAAAAGTCTTACAGTAAAGTACCTTCACTTTACTACAGTATCTTAACTACACTAGATTAATCAATAATTGTTCTCATTTTCATCTACTAGAGAGGAAAGGAACACTAGAATACTTTCAGGATCTAGTTACAACTACTTTTTAGTTATTTCTAATTGCTATAGTTAGTTTCAGGATCTTCTTTTCCTATGGCAAATTAAACCAGAGATATTGAAGAGGCCCGTTTGTACTGTACATAAGAGGTTATGTAATAGAGGTATTCGTAGTATTCAGAATTATTTATTTTTCAACATTATATTCGAAATCTCTACTGCTCGAATATTCTTTTAGTATTCGAGTATTCGGGAGTAGTAGAATTCGTTCGTGTCTAATAATCAGCCATTATTTCATTGCAAGTTAAATTTTCTATAGGCTATTCAGATTTTTATATGTTTCTGAATTATATTTCATGNCCCCAAACATAAATTTCGTTTTATGCAGAAATGCAACTAATAAAGATTATCTTTTATTTAGTACGTATGATTAGGCCTGCAATTATTTCTTTCAAAATAGATATTTTTGGAAAATAATTATAATGATTTTTGTTTTTTTTTAAACCCTATTATTATATATAGAAACTGAATAACAATCAAGAGCTATGAGCAATTAGCAGTTTGCAACGATATGCATTTAGAAAGGAAGTTCGTGTAAAAATATATAAATTATTTATTTTCTGTACACGAATGAAAGCTTTCAAGCATAACTTCTTTATTTTCCTTTCAAACTTATTACTGTTCAAGGTGTTTAGTAAAACAAAGATTGATAACTGAGGAAATTTCCCACTCTTTCAAACGCCATTAGAAGCGGTTAAATTTTAACTGTTTGACTACAAATATTTCCACCCTGACCTTTTATAATTATTGTCACTTACAGCCTACATTAAATATCATTTCCTGAATAATCTTTCTTTCATCGCTAAGGAATCTTCCCTTAGAAATTTTACACATTTTCCTTTAAATATCTTTGTTTTGGCGATCTTCAAAAGATTTACAATAGCCTATTTACGGATTAAATAAAATTTAATGATTAAAACAAAATAAAAATCTTATAAAATATTTTATATAGTAATATATGAAATCAGCATTTATTGTTAATGAATTTATTTTACTATTAATAAAAAGTTTTAGGAGTTTAATTAAACAGAAGCGAAGTAGACTAAGTAGGTCTGTCTAATCTACAGAGGCCTCTTTACTATATTCTAAACACCTGCCTAAGTTTAGGGGACTTTCTAAAGTTAGAGACCAAAATTATTTCAATGAAGTGTGTCTGTTTCTGTTATTTCAGTATTTATCTATCAATAATAAGCATATTAACGCTTGTTTCTAAACAAATATATATATATTTTTCTTCATATTTAAATGCATTAGTACGGAGTGTATACAACTCTCAATCAAGTTTTCAAATGTTTTTGTTACCGAGTCTAAGCCTGAATCTGATATTATTTAGTTTGTTTCACTAAATAACATTTTAATTTTAATTATAATAATAATAATAAAAAAAATACGAAAATGGCCTATCGAATCTTAATTAAGATATAATCAGTAGGGATGGGCGAATATCACTTTTCACCAATTCGAATGTCGTATTCGAACATTCTTCGAATATTTATTGAACTTAATTGCCTTAAATAACTTATTTAGTTAGTAATTTTATTTAATATTTATTATTTAACTTGTTTTATTTATTTCTTTACATTAATAAAGTAAAACAAAAGGTAAAAAGTCTTACAGTAAAGTACCTTCACTTTACTACAGTATCTTAACTACACTAGATTAATCAATAATTGTTCTCATTTTCATCTACTAGAGAGGAAAGGAACACTAGAATACTTTCAGGATCTAGTTACAACTACTTTTTAGTTATTTCTAATTGCTATAGTTAGTTTCAGGATCTTCTTTTCCTATGGCAAATTAAACCAGAGATATTGAAGAGGCCCGTTTGTACTGTACATAAGAGGTTATGTAATAGAGGTATTCGTAGTATTCAGAATTATTTATTTTTCAACATTATATTCGAAATCTCTACTGCTCGAATATTCTTTTAGTATTCGAGTATTCGGGAGTAGTAGAATTCGTTCGTGTCTAATAATCAGTCATTATTTCATTGCAAGTTAAATTTTCTATAGGCTATTCAGATTTTTATATGTTTCTGAATTATATTTCATGTAATAAATATTAATATTTGGCCTAAAAAAAAAGCTAAGCCAGAATTTATTTTATTTTATTTTTAAAATCTATATTTAAACATTAATTTATTACTGCGTTAAATTAAATTTCTGAATCAATTTTCACCAGTAAATGTTGCCTTCTAGCATTTATATAGGGCCTATATATATATATTTAAATTTTATGTATACATAAAATAACTTATTCTAATATATTTTGTCTATAATGTGATTTAAAAATCTAAATAAATAGATATTGATAAATATTTAGTACATAAATACTGTAATTAATTATATATGAATTAAATTTTACAAAATTTTGAGCTAACTAACGAGCTTCCTCTACGAATAGACCTAAGTTAGAAAGAAATATTTATTTCGAGCAGATATTCTTTTTTAGTTTCTATGAAAATAGTGGAACGATATACGAAGGAACGAAACAAGACGTCGATCGGTATCTAGCAGGAAATCTCACCAGAGGGAGGCCGTTTCCTGTTCACAGACGCGTGAGGTGACAAAGGCTTCTAATTAAACACATCATTAAGTCGATTTAATGAACCTTGTTTGTCTGATAGGAAGGCAACACCCGAAACTGAGTTAACTGAAATAGAGGGAAATTGTGGCCAGAAGCCTTATTATCACGTGACCAAAAAAAAATAAACGATCCGGATATGTGAAAATGGATCCTGTTTTATGTGGGTACAATTTGTCTATCCCTCTTGGCATGATTTCGACTTTTTTTTTGTGTGTTTCCATTCCTTTTATATTTCAGGAGAGGTGAGAAAATTTTCACATCTCCATTGCAAATAATAGATAAAACGATGTTAGGTGAAGAAATGGCTCGGTTAGCCATTAGACTGGTCGTCCAACCCATGATTATAGAGCATCGGAGCTTGTTGTCCAACTGCTTGTTTGTCATTAGGCTGGTCTTCTGAGCACGAAAATCATTTTCAAATGATGTTGACGCGAGAGTGTCGATTCCTGGAATGACCCGCACTCTTTCACTAGAGTAGTCGTCTTTCCATTATCGCAATTCGTCCCCCTAAATTTTTATGTTAACCTCTGATCTCTTCGGACAAAATAATTTACAAGTCCATCAAAGGAGTCACTAAATTTGATTTACAAGAGTATATTAGGCTCGGATCGTGAGTTTTAAGTGATTTTTACAATGCAAATCATTGCTTTATTTACACTTTCGTTTTTCCCTAACTTTTTCTTTTATATTCAATAACTGTTTAGAATTTTCAAAAGAAAGATAATATCTTTCACGTCTGACAGAGCTCAAAATTCTTCTATAGAGGAACGACTGAGAAAAATACAATACTTAAACTATTTTAACTCAAAGAACTCAATTCTGCGCTGGCAAAGAATGTAAAAAATTCCTCCTATTCTTATATTTATGAAAAAATTTCTCTCTTATTTAAATTAAAAATTTAATATTTTAAGTCAGAATCATAGTTGCATAAATAAATTT
>NW_019384733.1:356410-500515 GCF_000671375.1 Centruroides sculpturatus | reverse complement strand
GTTTTTTCGTTTTTAAATTAGTATATTTTCAAATAAAAACATATATTTTGAAATATTTTAAGTGCAAATAATGGGAAAACGTTGGAAAAGAATAATACATTTTATAAGTAGTGAGAATACAAATCGCGACTAAATGACAAAAATATGGAAATAGGATTTGAAATATATTTTAAGATTTCGAAACAGAGAGAAACAATTCGATTTATTCACAAAAGAATAAATAAATCAGGTTATAAGAATCTAAAGCGTCGTATGTATTCATGAGTATTCCATCTCCTTCGATTATTTTACAGTTATTGTATATTCATTGCTTTTCCGGATAGAATTTTATTAAACCTAATTTTAGTTTTTTTTGCTTTACTGCAATCTATCGAGGCTTATTAATGTTATCAAATGAAGATTCGAACAATAGTAAATTTCTTAATAAAAAATTTATTAATATTTTATTTTTATAATCATGAAATAGTTTAGTAAAACAAAGATTGATAACTGAGGAAATTTCCCGCTCTTTCAAACGCCATTAGAAGCGGTTAAATTTTAACTGTTTGACTACAAATATTTCCACCCTGACCTTTTATGTAAGACTTTAAACTATATAGGATGCCATTTAGGATAGTTTCTTCTTAATAGCAGAAATGTTATAAATAAAACTGGTTTTCGGTAAAGGTATGCCNCATTGCTTTTCCGGATAGAATTTTATTAAACCTAATTTTAGTTTTTTTTGCTTTACTGCAATCTATCGAGGCTTATTAATGTTATCAAATGAAGATTCGAACAATAGTAAATTTCTTAATAAAAAATTTATTAATATTTTATTTTTATAATCATGAAATATTGAAATTAAAATGTTAAAAATTTTTAATTTATTAAATCCATTTAGAATCGGTATTTATTTTATATAAATTGCCTGACAGTTCGGTTTTATGTTTGATAGGTTATCGAAAATTTGAAGATTACTATAGTTGCTCTCTTATGACAAGGAGTCTCTTGTTAAATGTTGTTGAAAACATGTGATTGGTACTGATTAATGGCCAAGAGGCCAGAATCGAAACGGGATGAAAGTTTCTTCCTTAAGTAGAAAATTGCTCTAACATTCTACTATAACTTTAATAATAAGCTTCTATTTCTACGTTTAAATAGTTTAGTAAAACTAAATTATTTAAATTTTCCATAGAACAATTAACAAACACTATCGCATAATTTAATGTTTAAAATTAAATACAAGAAATTAAACATTAATAGGTTATACATCTGTCATGTTTGATTCTAGTCTCAAGTCCTACATATAAATTTCGTGTATGTTCTTTAAATGTACGCTGGTACTTTTTTTCTTTTTATTAAATTATTAGTTTTTAAAATAATGAAACATTTTGTTTTTCTCAACACTCGAGTTTATGTTGTAATTATATGCCTGCTGAGATACTTTTACGACAACAAAACTCTTTCCTTAGCTTTTTGTAATTGAAGTTGTCTCAACCCTTTCTACTGAAACTACGAGAACTGTAACAGACGATGCACTCACTCTATAAATATTTGCACTAAACAATCAGCATTTTAGACAGGGAACGTGTGACAATTTGTCTAAGGGACTAAGAATAACGACCCTTCGAAACCCCACGAAGGGCAGGGGATTAGAACGAGAGCCAGTATTCGGCTGAACGGGCAATGTCAGGGTTGACTCCATTGTCCTGTCAGTTAGCTGCTTGACTGAGTGGAATCTTGCTATTTTGCGACATTACTTGACTGTTTGGCTTAGTGGACGGTGAAGGAGAAAGAGGGACACGACAAATCCCCCATACTTGACCCTAGTCTCCCGGATTACGGCAGCCCCAAACATAAATTTCGTTCCCTAGGGTCACGAATACCTATTGAAATTCGGAGGCCCCCCATTTTCGGTCGCACGATGCGACATCTATGTCACATGTCACGCATTTTGAAGAGGTTTCGTTATTGTCATGGTTCGCGGATTTTGCTAGGATCTTTAAAATGAGATTTGTCAGTCTTTGATCACGTTTTTGTATTCCCAAAGGACTTAAAAGTCTGTTCATTTTAAACAAAATCCATTGCTAGAATGAAAGCCGTGTTCTACGTTATTGTTTAATCTATTAATTACTTACAATAGAAAATAAAATTTTTATAATTTCATTTCTCACTTTTATAGTATAACCTACATAAATATCGATAATAAAAGATGCGCTGTAATTTGCAGCTTGCGTGTTAACAAGTAAATCTAAGCCTACTGCAGATAATAGTCTTGTTTAAGTAGTAGACAACATGCAAGAATAACATAAAAGAATGGACCATTACAATACAAAGAAAGTCTTTCTTAAAAGTGTAAATGGATTTACGATAATCGGACATTAGTTTGAATAACGATCTTCAGCAGGCTCTAAAAAATTTCCAAACAATTCTTAATCAATTCTTTAACTTTTATAGCTATAAAAAGTGAAACTGTTGAAAATTCAAACTAAGCATTTTTATTTTTATTTATTTATTGCAGTAATTTATAAATATTTATATATTGCAGCTGCTAAATTATGTAATCAGAACTTTGCTTAATTAGCATAATAATTATAGAAGTAAATCTTTTTCTTATAAGAATAAACCGAAAATTGAATTATTTATTTTATAATTAAAGTTAATTTTAGTTAAAGCAATAAACTGGATTAGTTAAATAATTGCAGCGATTTTGTCAAGAAAAATATAGATTTTTTTAAAAATGTTAATTAATAGTTTTATTTATTCTTTGCGCAATATAAGATTTAAAACTGTATTTCAATAGTTAAATTTAAAACTTGATTAGAGTCTAATAACACTTAACTATTAAGTAATATGCTTGAATTATAATGATTTCATTCTGATGCTTTTTATTATAATTAAATATCAATTCTCAACACATAGCCTAAGTAGATAGAAGAGAAGCTTGATGATAATAGTTTTTAAAATAGCTATTTTAGGTTTGTTATTTGTAGCAAATGTATTTTTTCAGAATAGAAAAAATTAGCTGTAATGGATCTAGTGTCAATTACATCTTTGATATTTTTGTTAACTTAAACACATTCGACGAGCCTCTAGCATATAAAAATTTGATCAATATAAAGCGGAAAGAAAATTTCAGTTTTGTGGCATTCGAATAAACAGTATATATTTTTCGCATTATTTTTAGAATAAATGTCAAGCTTTCGTCCGAACAATACGGAGAGTATTGATAATGGTTCAATATATCCCAGTATAACAGCAAAGCGCACACGCCAATGCTCCTTAACAATAATTCTTTGACTTTCCCCAACAGGGACCAACAAGAGGCGTACAACTGACTTTCCGGATGATCGCATTTGTTCGACAAATCCTACCCCACTCCAGTCTCGCCTCCAATTCACCTTAGCAGTGGTTCGAGGTAGTGCATTTGGGCGCGAGCCCCCGAGTCGGTGTCTCCCGCGGGTATTTTAATCTATCGTCCGCCCTACAATTTACAGAATGTCTCGACATAGCACACCTTTACTAGTCGTTTTCCATCCTCCTAGTCGGTCCGTTGACCACCGACAGCCTGTTTTTATTGGCTTGAGCGATCAATCATACAGTTGGACTGACTCGCAGTTGGACTTCACGCTGAGTCAATGTCTATCTTCCCTCCCTTCCTGCAGTGCGTCTTTGCTTCCGGTAGCAATTCTCTGAAGTCGTTTAAGAAGATGGAAGCTTGATAGAAATTTCTTATTCACGGAAGTGTATTACCTTCTCGACTATCCGCATAATTTTCTTAATTTTCGTTTGGGCCATTCTAATTCAGTCTCTCGAAAATACGATATTGGGGTTGGGTTTTAAGAGGCGTTTTGTAAGCGATAAGGAATAGACCTTCCTTTGTACAATTGTAAATGATTTGTGGCAAAGTTATTAGTCAAATAGAAGTTTAAACAATAACAGTTCCGTTTACTTCCGATATTTTGTCCTAGTTTTAAATTGTTCACATATACATAGCAGAATTCAATGCGATTCCCTCGGAAAAACCAACTCAATTAACAAATAAGTTGAAAGAAATTTATATGTGCTGTCTTTATCACGATCACGACAATATTTTATTGTCACTCAGACATTTTTACTAATATTTTTTAAACCCGCAGTGAAGTTGTCAAAAAATTATCATTATTATTATTATTGTAGAACGATTAGGTATTTTTATATAATGGCATTACATAGGGCCATTGACACGTAATCTATATAATTGATAAAATAACAAGGTGCGGTTTATTAAATATTTCAAATNTAATTAATTATTTTAACACAACTACTAATTTATTCATTAATTTTAATTTTATTTACTAAGCTACATTAATAATCTCCACAAATTCTCATAATTCTCTGCTTTTTTCCCTCCTCTCTTCTACTAGTTTAACAATTTTCTACATACGTGTATCTTCATTTATTTTAAGTATTTTCCTTTTGCACGTGTTTCACTTTATAAATTTCTCAATTTCCTAATAAATAATTAATATTTTTTTACTTATTTCTTCATATTTTTGTATTCAATATATTTCTCTGTCTTCATACATCTTTACACTTAAAATTTCTAGTGACTTATAACTACGAATGGACTTTTATACCAAATAAATTGGAATTGGCATCATTAAAATTTGTACACCTTTCTATTCTAACTAAACTCGAATCGAATAAATTTATAGTTTCGGATTTGAAAGATAATTATAAGTAATATATGGTAATGCACGTTCCCAATTAGAACGAACCTCATATATTATAAATCCCTGAAGGATAAATCAATAAGTAATGTTCAAAAGAACGTTATTCCGTGAGAAGACCGAAAATTATGATCGAAAATCGGAAATGTTAAAAGTTCTATTACTACTTAACTTATGATTACATGTAATTTTTATTCGCTCCTTTCATTAAATCTATGTTATTTAACTAACCAAAGACATTAGTGGTGCAAAATCACTTTACCAATAAGATCGAAGAGAAAGGGAGGAGGGGAGAAAAAAATAAAGAGCAAGATAAGAGTTCTTGATCGCAAATTATCAATTTCAAATATAATAAACTTTTATAGGAAAAAAAAGAAAGAAAGAAAATGTTTACAGTAAATCAAATTGCGAGTCGATTAGTGAAGAATCGTGATAGTAATTTTTTAAAAGGATGAAAATAATAGAGATGTAAAAAGTCGGTATTGTCGGCCTTTTTACTTACATTTTTAAAATCTAATTATTATTTTTTTCCAGTAAATTTATTCACGTAGGCCTAAATTTCATAAAATCACTTTAAACAATTCTATCTAAACAATATTAAAAGTCGAAACTTCCCTCAGGATTATAATTATGATAATGCAAAAGTTGATCACTATCAGACTTGTATTGGGTGTGAACTTCGGATGTGGTGACACGGGGTGTTTGAGCTGTCTTGTTTCTATAAAGAGGGCGAGGTGTTGACATGTGTCATAACTATGATCAGTAATGTTCTGCCAGGAGAATTAATGAAGGGTTGTGTTCGTATTAAGCCGATCTAAATACTAGAGATAAAAATGTTTAACAAGTTCTCGTCTTTTAAGATTGATCTTAAGTGGTTACGTGATAACTATTGGTAAATAAAAATAATGCTTTTATACGAAGAGTTAGTACAATAAAATTTGTATAAAATTATTGATATATATTTAAAATTTTAGAAATTAGTTTAAAGACTTTAAAATATTGATAGATCTAGTTACAAGGACTTAAGTCTTATTACAATGGATAAACCTTAATTTGTAATGGTTCGATTATTACAATCAAGATTTGAGATAGTAAAGTATGTTACTCTATAGATGAAAAGGGGTGCATAAACAAAATTAATTTAGTTTCAAATATATTTATTTTCTATGGCAACATTAAATTTTATTAATTAACTTTTAATTAATTAATTTAGTAGTTTCATAGTTACAGACCTATGAAACTGCTAATCTTAATTCATGAAATGAGTTAAATCTTCTACCAATTTTCCTCATAAATCAATATTTTTACGTGATAAAATAATAAAATGTTCAATTTAATTATTTAATGTAAATTTATTTATTTATTTTTTCTCTCTTCGGAAAGAGACTTATTTATGAAAAATAATAAGAATATTTATGACAAAATATCTTAAGTAGAGTTTGATGAAGTATAGAATTTTTTTTTAAATTTAAGCTTAATCTGAATCAATGTCTTAATAAATTAGATATTTTTAACGTATTAAATAAAATTGTTTATCGTATTTCATAGAATAATTTTGTTTAAAAATTGATATATTAGGATTATAATTGAATCTACGATATTCATTTTTCACACTCATTTCTACTGTAACAACTTGAGCTCTAACTAAATTAACTGAATATAAAATCTTTTTTAAAATGAAATATTTAGGAATTTATATTTACATATAAATCGGTTTCATTCGTCTTTTTTTTTTAAGACATTCTAAACCAGTTTATTTTTCTAAGTTTGGAAAATATTTGTAGCGAAATAGTTTAAAATATAGGCCTATATTTAAAAAATTTTGTACAATTTTGATTGATTTTTTGAAAATAAATAATAAATTTAATGATTAATTATTTTTGTTATCTGTAAATAACCTTTTTTTTAAAATATTCGCGAAGAAATAATTGATTTTATATTAATTTCTATTTTATCCAAAATGTAAAATATTTGACAGTTTATTACATTGTAAGAATTTTACAATTACATTATTTATGCTTAAATTAGAAATAAATTAGACAAAAAATACAGGTCTAGGCTAATCTCTCTTTAATCCAACAATAACGATTATCTCGTAAGTTATAATTATTAACTTCATTAAGACTGTAAAGTTGACTATAATCTTTAAAATGTCTTCTATTTTGATATAAATAAAGACATTGAATTATGAAGTAGTCATAATACCTATACGAGATATTTCCCATTCATCTAATTTAAGTAGACTAATTGTTTCTATATGTACGAATGGGTTTAAGCATAATATCTTATCTTCATTTAAGGCTATAGAATATATATAAAAATTAATATAAATTAGCTTTATAATCTTGAAATATTCTGTTGCAAAATCAATATTATTCTTTTCATTGTGTGGTAATATATTGAAATATAAAACAAAAATTATTTATCAGGTTTATGAGGCTGGTACTAAGTTTAAAAGATTTATATTTTATGCTTTTAATTCACAGTTTTTATTTATGTATTAAAATGAAAACAAGAAGAAATTAAACATTGGTGAAATTCCTCATCGCTTCGATTTTGCTCCAATGGGATTTGTATTGGGGCGTTTAGAGATTTAGCATCATTAGGGCAGAGAGCCTGTTTATTTGTCGCCATCGCCTTCTTTCGGTTGGATGGAGGCGATGCATTATTAAATATGATTAAAAGTATTTGGTGTTTCCGGTGGCTTAAGTAATAATACGTTGGAGACATTTCTTCTCTTTAATTACAACTTGTAGGCAAAGGTGTTGTTAACGTTCTTAATCATTTCGAAAAAACATAATTCTTTCGATAGGGGTTTATTTTTTTATTTTTATTTTTCGTATTATACTTGTAAATCAGATAATATTATTGATTAAGATTTTAATTGTACAAATTAAAATCTTGTTAGATAAATAATTTTTCTTTTATAGACACTGCATTATCATTATATTACAATTCTCTGCAGAAAGACAAATGGCAATTATATTGCTATTTTCTTTGTCGAAATAAAGGTGACAATTATAAATTTTATTGTTTAACCAATTCGGATTTTGTTATTAAAAAGATCGAATGTAAAAATTTAATCGAACACATACTTTTATTACGATAAAATATTATTAAGATATATTCAACTAATATTAGTTTGTTACATATACTAAACATTAATCTTTAGTGTATGAGTGTTGAGTTACATCGTGTTTGTTGGTGTTATACCATGCCATTAATAATGTGTGAGTATATACAGTATAGGTGTGTGTTTGTGTATGTATTGATTCTATGTTATTTAGTTAACTATATATAAATAATATTTATAATATATATATTATAATATTATATAATAATAATATTTATATATTTTTTTATATATAAATATTATATTTCTTCGCATTAATCGTGTTTATTGACCATATTATAACATAACAAAACTATAAAATAGTCATATTTATGAAATGGAGTCTGTTCAATAAATATAAAATGTTTTAATATGGAAATAACGTGCCAAGTTTTAATTTGTAAAATATTTTCATATTTTGCTACTTGGAGGAATTGAAAGTTTTGTTTACGATGAACTATAAATATAACAATTATATGGTTTGTAGATATATTATATTTTGCGGTTTTATTGCCGAGTTTTATTAACACACGCCTATTTTATGATGTATTGACAGTCTGCTGCCAGAAGAGCCGGGACAAGTTGCGCCAATTGCAAAACTACCACCACCACTCTGTGGCGTAGGAATCAGAACGGAGAACCTGTATGCAACGCCTGCGGTCTCTATTTTAAACTTCATAACGTAAGTCATTCTCATTTAATCTTGACAAGGTGGGATAAAAAATCCCGAACAGGAAAGACGATGTAAATAAAACTTTTACAAACCATTCAGTACTTGGGAGCACGTGTGATTTAACGTTTTGGCGCAGTTTGGTGCCGTCGCGTATCTCTCGGCCGATATTTGCATTTTTGACAAGCGGGAATATCATCCAAACAAATTGAATGAGGCCCGCCGGACCTTCACCCAGTTTCAAGGACTCGCGGCCCGGGCGGTGCCGGCCACCACTGCCGGAAGGCGCCAGTCATCCCCACTTGAAGAGGGAACCTTTTACAGGTCATTAGCAAGACAAACTGTGGCACTTCTCAGGTTGCCTGCCTGTCCCACTGTGTGATTTAAGAAGTGACGCTGCCATAGTCACACTCCGATGATGGAAAACATAGTTTGAGGGACAAGTAATATTTATGTCCCTCCCTTTTTTGAGACGTCAGCTACCATTCCGGTGACGTCACACGGATACTTCGTACATATTTTTATAGGTTTGTTTCGTTTTAAATTTCGACGAAAGTACTAATTAGCCTATAAATCATAAGATAAGATAAATCTTTTAAAGAATTAAAGATTTTCTAGAAAGCCTATCGTTTTTAATTTGGTTTTTGCATTAAATTATCCGAGTTAAAAAACGAGCTTGCCATTCTCAATGAGAAGAACAATTACTTTAAGCTAAGTAAAGCGAAAGAATTTCTGCAAAATTAGCAAACTAATCTAGGTTATTTATTACGGCCAAACAACTTACAAACTCAATTTATACGGACCGACTTCATTTTTCAACAGTTTGCTGCCGAGACGCGAATTTGCTCGCAGCGCTGATGGTGAGTGCGAGTTCGTTTTTTCCCCTCTCCTTTAGCGTTAAGGTAACTGCGTTCTCTTCCACGGTCGGACCGATTACCGGTAATTATTTAGCGCGGAACTCATAAATCATCCTCGATAATACCGGTCCAGCTGGACTGTTCTAAACACGCAATGTCTAGGTCCGCATCTCAACAAACCTGGACGAACCTTGAGTTTTGCGGCGTGGTACACGTCAACACAATCACCTCCCCTCTCGCCCGCACCATCCCCCTTCTTCTCCGGTAGACAGATTGCTCTTGCTTTATGCGGTCAGGCCTAAAGGTGATCTTAAGCTAAACGTCTGCCTTGACACTTAACACTGGTAGGCGCCTCGCTCCGAGGAGGCTCCCATCCGATAGACTATTACTTTAGATAGGAAATAATCTTCTAACTTACCCCTTCTTTTATATAATGTTTGTGTAATCATTTCCTTTAAAATTTCACTCTTAAAACTTCTCGTAAAGTATCCATTGACTTATTTGGAGAGCTTACAGAGTTACACAAACAAACAAAACGGTTAGTTTTTTTAATTATCTACTTTATAAAGTACTAACATAAAAAACTGCGAATTGCCAACTACCACAGATGCTCGGTAGAAAACAGTGCAACAATTGTTCAAAAGAATGTCGTTACTCGTTCCTTTATTAAAGTCATAACTACCATATACGTAAAGAAGTAACATTATATCTCCCTGTAAACGTTACTAACACAGACAGAATTTAAAAAGCATTTTTATTTTCCTAACAGTTTTCTGAAGTAAGACCGACTGCTATAAACATATATGCTTCAGTTCGGATTACTACATTTTACAACTCCTACTGATTTATATGCACGGCTGTTACTCGAGTCAATATTCTCAGATTCGGTTTTCCATTCATCCGAGCCTCCAATATCGAATTCTCCATTTTCCTTTTATAATTTTTCTCTTTCAAATTTCCATAATTCGAAACCAGTAACAAATTATAGTTGAATTTTAACCGATGACCTACTTGTCTCGTATCGTGTATATAAACATTTTGGTCACGTAACTCCACTAATTAGATACCTAAAGAGTAAAAATTGGGGGTATTTTATATACAGATCTTGTATATCAAGGTGAA
The DNA here is from genome assembly GCF_000671375.1 of Centruroides sculpturatus. NCBI lineage: Eukaryota > Metazoa > Arthropoda > Arachnida > Scorpiones > Buthidae > Centruroides > Centruroides sculpturatus. Next base: position 490,063 of record NW_019384733.1, on the reverse strand, counting down.
CAGTACGATGAACACTACTAAAATTTTAATACGTTCGGCTTTGTTTAAAATACATTTGTTTACATTTACGATGTAAAGGAATTAGAGATTTACGTTTTTTCCCCCTTTTTCTTCTCTGTTTTTTCCGTCGAACGACGGGTGAAAAAGAATTTGAAACAAAACCTTTTCTATTTTGTTAGAGACGTGTCTCTGCTAGTGCTGCCTCCTTGTGGCAGCTGGAAACTCCAGACACCCATCAACTTGCGGAGGTATTCTGTATCATATTTTATGACTGGCAGACTAGTTTTTCTTCCCCCATTTTGTGTTATGCTTCCGCCGGAAGTACGGATTTAAGCGAATTCTTTGATCAAATTACGCAAATTTCTCGATCCATTTAATTCAAATAGAGAGATTTATGTTAGAAAACGATCCGTATTAAGTTAATTGTAAAGAACGATAACAACGACATCATGGGAACGAATTGATAACATTACCGAGTAGAGTCGAAGAGCCTCTAGGGTCCGAGCCATAAACCATTCTTCCCTTATCCGTAATAGAACTAGGAGACAACACCCCCGAGATGCCGGTTGTCATCGGCTTATAACTCTTCGTTTCCTCGTGCTTATAGCAGCGTCTTGAAGAGTGGCACTTTTGGCAGAGTTCTTGAACCGAGACCTGTCTGGCGCCCGAAGTTTGTAACCTAAGACATTGGGCGATGTGTTCGGCCCGTCATACTGTCTCCTGATTCCCCTCCCACCCGCAGCGCCATGCGGGACTTAGAAGGCATCTTCGTACTCATCACTTTTTTCGGTCGATCTAAAGGAATATTTCGGATTCTCGTTCATTCGAAAATATGAAGTAGGTACGGCTTTACCTGATAACTTTTTCTAATTCTGCTACTTAACTTTCTCTCTCTCTCTCTCTCTCTCTTTCAGAGATCAATTTTCCTTTCTAATTTTGAAAAATATTTTTTAACCCGATATTCATTATTTTTGGAGAAAATTTAAATGTAAATTTGATGAACATAATAAAATTGTTACAGTTTTGCTACTTTAAATAGTTTTTTCCCATACTTAACATAACTTTGAATGAATTATACGAATGTCTACGATGACACGCGACAATTCATAAATTGATTACAACGAAATTTACTTTATGATTAACTTTCAGTAATTAAAATAAAAATTATTTATTGTAATTTTTCTAAATATTGATATTATGGATTCATATATGATTAGTTATAACATATGTTCTGATAAAATTATCATGTTAGCCCACACAGAAACTATATGCTATTTATTAATAGCCTAATTCAGCTTACTGTCAAGATAAATGTAATATTATATCTTAATTTCGTATATTCTTCAAATCTCCAGAAACGATCTTTCTGGCTGAATTATGTCAACGAAGACTTCATTACCTTAAATTCTCGCAACCCGAAACATCGGTGATGGCCGAAGACAGACAAGAATCGCTGATCCATGACTCGAGATCGAGTTACTCTTCTTCGTCGACAGTTACTCAATTAAAACTATGGCTCTAGTTTTTATTTTATATTATATAAATACAAAAATGGCAACAATAAAACAAAAATGACGAGTTTCGTAATGCTTATTTTGTTTCTAAACTGGCAAATTATGTATCATTATCCACTTATAAACTCCATATAAGAGTTTAACCGATGACATTACAGTAAATGTCGTTATAATAATTTATGTATAGGCAAATAAATTCGCTTCTAAAATAGGAAATCTCCTGCTAAACATATTTACAGGAACTAAAGCTTCCTGTTTCTATTACAATATATTTTATGTTTTCGATTATATAAGTTTAAACGAGGTATAAATTCATTTAAACTATTGTCGTTATTTGCTTTTCATTCTTTCGGAAAATTTATTAATAGGTATTATCTAAATTAAATAGGACGACTTATTCTTATGTAGCAAAAAGAAAGGAAGCTACTCGAATTAATGTTTATTAATTAAAATGAAATTTCTAAAAAGTTTGATTTAAAAGGAAAAATTTGAAAATAATATTTTTCATCTTTATGTATTCGCATTTATTTAAGTAATAGTACAATTTTGAAGTTAAACAAGTTGTCCGGAGCAGCCGCGTAATAAAAATAATCATATTTAATTTAATCGAATCTCTGGGCTCGGTCTTCCATTGCCAAGACTGGAGTATTTCGTCACATAATGATCACGCTTTGTCATGATCTTTGCAGTCAATACTCGAGTTAAAATGCGTGAACTGTGTCTGAAAACAGGTTAAAGAACATCTACTAAATGATGGACGCGTGACGCCTGCTCTACACGAAAGAACGTGACTCCCACCCTCCGGGAAAGATAACTTGGGTCTAAGGTCAGTTGGACCTATATTTCACTGAAGTCTGGTCATAATTCCATTCCAGCTGAAGACATATCAGCCAATCTATTCTTCATCTTAGACCTAAATTTGTTTCAGAAATCTTACATCGTAAATTATAACAACGTACAATGACATAAGGAACGGCTTTCGATTTATAGAAGATCAGAAAATTTCCGATGTGGTGAAAATAAGATTCGTTTGGAAAAATTCAGTTAGAATTTAAAAATTATATTTATTCTGATATTTATTTTTTAAAATGTTTAAATAAAATTTCATACCCAGAACAAGCTAGGCTGCTACGCCCTTTTTAAGAGTAGTCAGTACGAAGTACTGGCTTTCCCCTCTTCCCCGTAGCGAGGTGTTTAGCGTATTTGTTTTGTAACGTCGAGTTGAGAAATGATGGAACAGGTACGGCTGGCTTGTAATTGTGGTGTCATCCCCTGTTTCCCCTCGAACTCCAGGTGCCCTCTCGTCTTAACCATTACTCCGTGCCAACTTGTACTTATGGACCTTCTCCTGGCATGGTGTTAACTCCTTGGGCTGGATTTGGGCGGATATTTGCGTGCACGACTGCCAACTGACACCCAGTTCCGCCACTACAGGTGATGTATTATTGAAAACCACAAGTTACACTGTCTAATAGATGCTTGAACAAACAGTGTGATGGGATAATACGAGTGCCTCTAAGTTGAGATCTCTCTCGGAATTGGCCTGGGCTCAAGGAGTGTCCTTTGGTATGCCATCACGTGACAGGAAAATTAGTGGATCCGAGCGTCGAAACTATAGTTAGTGTCATTCCTTTACGGACGTATCACAGCATTGGACTGCAATGCCCAGTGGTATTTCGCCAGTGACGTCAAGAAAACTTTTTTCTACTAGAATTGAATGATGGCACTTGTTAAGTTAGCATTGATAATATCAATGTGTATGTGTGGAGGAGAATAGAAGAAAATAAGATCACTTTTACGACATTTTAACGATCGTAAGTTATATTTATGATGACATGGAGCAACATGTGTCAGGTTACGACACTCTCACTGTAGATGCTTTTAGAGTTTAAGAGAGCTTGGCACAAGAGCCAATCTGGAAATTAAACGAATGGTAATTTTAATTTAGTTATCGATTTTTCAATGAATTGTTACTCTCTTCGACCAAAAATTCTCCAAGTTTTTCCAATCTTCTCTTCACATTTTGTATCTAAAGAGAAAAGTAAAACGTAATAATCACCCTCAAACTGAAGCTTTACGCAACGGTTCCCCAGACTGTATCAATCGACCTAGACTGTGTACATAGTTGTTTTATAAGTCCGTGCCTTGTTATTAAGGTGTCCAGCTGCAGGTACCAACGTTAATTATACGGCAGGCTGAGTGACGAGGAAGTGGCCTCTGGGCCCTTTTGATCTCCCCTGTGCTATAAACCCTCCCCAATTAAATCGAGAGATGGTTTGAGTCACCTGCGCCCCTTACCCCGTACACATCCGGTTCGTACAAATTTGTGATTTATTTCTACAATCCTGTAATTTCCATAGTAATATCAAGTGAGTCGATAAGTTAGCGTTAAGACTCTCCCCTAGTTTGTTTATAGTGTATACAAGTGGCCTCAAATACCCCTTAGCATTGAATGAAGACGTGTTGGAGATGCTTAAGATACTCCCTAAAACGTTATATTTTTTTTATCCAAAGAAATTTTAGACGATGTTGAAAAGCAAGAAGCTTTGAGAAAATCAACATTAATCATGTAAACTTCTTCAGATTTTTAAGAGAGGTGCGCTTTTGGAAATTAGTAAATTATGGGAACTCGCATTCGTTTCCAAGCAACAATGAAAAAAGAAGATAAGAATCTGATGTTTAGCGATAATATTTGCACTTACACCTATAATTAACATTAGGCCCTCGGGTTCAAAATTATCGGACACTCGGAGGCTTAAACTAAGTTCTGGTCTTTATTTAAATAAAACTTTCCCTCCAGTAAGTCGACATTGAATTTTTTAAAATTCGTATAAAGAATCACAAAAATACTTTATCTTCCTCTTCCTTAACCCTTTTATACTTTATAGATCTATCGCATGGATTCCATTCGTGTTGGTTATTCATAAATTATCTAAACCTAAAAATTGTCGAAAAAAAAAACTGTACTTTCGGACGAATCGATTTAAAGGAGTAAAAAGAATCTAAATAGAAATTTTCAGGATAATCATTCATCGCTTAGTTAAGTTTTCTTGAAAAGCGAAGATAATTCCTGTCGATTAGCAAAGCAATAAGAGAAAACCTTAATGGATTGCAAAGGAGAATCATTCGTTCGAGTGACTTCCCTCCAGCAGATTTTAGTTATTTCACCCCTCGGATTCTCATTTCTCCCCCTTTACTCAAAGGTTTATCATCAAAGATAGGTGCTTCTTTAACATTTTCTTTCTTCTCGTAAACCATCAACCCTTGCCGATCACCTAGGCACATTATAAAACCGTAGAAGTTTTTTTTTTTTTTTTTTACCTCGGGGTTAGACCACTTTTCTGACCAACACGCAATCCTCTTTCAAATGTTTGTTGATGAATCAATGACCGCTTACAATGTTTCTTTTTTTCAAAATATATTTTTACTTAAACTTTAGTCTCTTTGCTTATTGTATAGATTTATTTTTCAATTTACTTTAAAACTAATTACATAAATTATTGTAATTTAGAAATGGATATTACATAGTTTAACTTGGATGAAAGTTTTTTTTTATGGTTAGGTAATTTTAAATTAAATTTACTTTTTATATTTTAAAAATAAACCTGTAGTTATACGTAATTTTATAATTTAGTAGGGAGTAGGTTTTGTTTCTTTTTCCTCATAGTATAATTTGAGATAGTCTATAATATCAGGAATAAAATCAGTTTGATTCTAAATCTATTTTAAAAGAAAAAAATATAATGTTTAATGGCCTAGATTTAAAACTATAAAGAAATTCCCTTTTTACTTTTATGAAAGAAAAAAAAAAAAGAAAAAGACTGCACTATCACATATGTATAGGCTATAGGCCCTATATGTAAATGTTGTTTATTCCAGAATTATTTCTCCCTGTTTTTAATAATATATCTATTTATAAATTATATTTAAATGTTTCGGTTTTGCTTCTTAATTTTATATTAAATAATGTAAATACGGATATAATAGGACTACGTGTTTAAATACTTCATTAATAAGTTATCTAAATAAAGATACAATAAGCGTTGAAACAACTCTTGTCCGTCTTCGTTATGAAAACATAATAAAGTTTAATAACATTTTAATAAATTTGGATTTGAAATTTTGAAGAAAATATTCAATTGTAATATATTCAGAATGAAATTCGATTGAGAAATAGCTAGTTTTTTCATAGTTTTCATATAAACAAATAGGCTACACGTTAGGTTTCTAAAGCTTCGCACTAAAGCGATCAAACAAATTACATCTTTTTACAGTTTAATACAATTATTTTACATTAATAATATTAAGTTATTCTATTTAAACACTAAAAGGAATTAAAATTAAAAGGTTAGCTTATTTAAATTGATTAAAATTGTGATCTCATATGTTATAAGTTTATTCAAAAGGTAATAGAATTTTTCCTTTGTTCTCTTTGCACAGAAATCTATTGAATTAATCGTTGGAGAACATTTGTTTCGGAAATGTCATATGTTGAACGATAATACCTTACCACGAATCAAATACAGTATAATATACTCCATCCATCTATGTTATGTACAGTATAGTAGGCCTATAAACTTATTTAAAAAAGAAAGTACGAATGGAAAATATTTTTGATAAGATAAAGTTATATTTACTATTAGACCTCTTCATTTGAAATCTTATACGGCTTAAAACCATAACAAATCATTCTTTATTAAAATTCAGTCGCACTTCATTTATTTTTAATTTATATCCTTCAAAATAGTTTGAATTTAAATGCAAACCAATATAAATTTTATAAATCGGAAATTAGTGTTTTGATTTTTCAATAATCTAATCGCTAGCATATCCATAATAAATAAATTACGATAAAAATTCAATTAAGAAGCCGTTATCCACTCGTGATGGCGAAGAGGATAAAAGAAATTAAGAAATGAATTAAGTTTATATTATTTTGTTTCGAAATCAAGGAAAAAAATAACTAAAATTAAGACATCTATAGGCCTAAAGGGATGTAGTTTTCTCAATTCATTAATGGTATAAAAGAGTAATAAAATTTTTAAAAAATGTATAATTCGAACAAAACGAGAATTGTATCCTATGCATAAGAATCTCATAAATTGTTTTATTTTATTTTTTTTTTCTTTTAATATTTTTTTTATAACTATTGTGTAAGTTCATTCATTATTAGAGGACAATAAAAATTTTTTTTTTCTGTTCGACTTATAATCGTTAATGATAATGTTTAGTGTATTATTGTTTTGATCTTTTATCTTGGCCTACCTCATTCTATAGATTTTTCTGTTGGCCTAATAATAATTGGATACGATTGCATTTAGGAAGTTATTCGTAATTAAATCAATTTGTAATGTTTTTCGTTGTAAAAGACCAATTCAATTTTTGTTACAGTTAAAGCAAATTCTTCTAAATTAAATTAGATTTTTCAAAATTACGAATTGCTATTAATAATTCCAGAAAAGGAAAGATCTGCCACAGACATTGTTTTGTTTCGGATAGTATTTTTCACCAAGATTTTTCACTTTTTCGTTACGGATATGGGTGTCGCCATATACCAACAAGAGGAGATAATGTCTTCCTTTGCGGAGTTTTTAACATTTTAATATGGAAATTAATTGATGCAAAGTAAAGTAATTTGTGTAAACGACATTTTGGCTACTGTTCTCTATGAAAAATCGTACCGATCCCAGGTTATAGAAGTAACAAAATTAACTTGATTTATAAGAAATGTAGTTTTATTATTTGTTTTATTTAACGTTAATTTTTATCGAATAAATGTATGTAACGAAGCAGCAGTCGTTCGATTCTAAACTTAATTTGGCCCATGGCAACATTTTAATGAGGACATAGCTATAAATTCAGCAGGCCTATAAACAATAACACGCATACTTATTTAAAATTTTTAATGATTTTCGTTCACTTTGTATTTAGATTATTTTCCAGTATAAAATATCATTTTCCTAAGCAAAATGAATAAATACATAAACCATTGTTGAAAATAAAAAGAATTGATAATTATAACACTGAAAAACTGTATTTACTCTTCAATTTTAATCGTTTTCTCAATTTATAAAAGTGCAATTTGATACACGCTGAATTCCGGATGCAATAATTTTATCAGAAAAAAGTTGATAAATGTTCTTTAAGCTACTCTTGCTTCAGGCCATTAAATTCAGTGTCAATAACTAAGCATATTAAAGGTTATAGCAAATGACGTGACAGGAAACGAGTTCCAACCCTCCCAAAACGGAAACTGAGGGACACAAAACAATCGCTTCTCGTGGATAAAAGCAGGGTATAAGTTTAGTTCTGGAAGATCTATTCGTTTTATTAGAGCTGTAAAATAATGAAAAGCGCTCTCAGTAACTGCACCCCGTATTTAAGCATGTGTTTATTGAATTTTAAGATGTTCTACAGCTTAATTTACTAATAAAGATTAACATCTCGATTACAATTTATAGCGAGGGGAAAAAAGGTATACATATAGACCTATATGATCGATAGGTTAATTATAAATTTGATTATTAAAAAACAGTAATTTCTAACTAAATTCAAATATTTTTTTTGCGTTATTTTACTATAAAAATTTAAAACATTTATATAAACTACACGAATGTTCTGTAAACATATTCGAATGAAATAAACACGCAGCCTGATAGAGTAAAGGACGAGCGTGCTTCCAAGCCAATTTTGTATAGTTTATTTACACAAGAAGGTTAAAAAGATAACACAGATAATAATAATAAAAAAACTGTGAAATATGATCATGACTTCGAGTATCTATAATATTTTTTCACCAATTTAAAATAAATAAAATTTGAATTGAATCATATCTCAGCAATGTTCTATTTCTCATTCTTTTTTTTCATTATTTAATATGCACAGAAGACATATTTTTTCGTAGATAAATATTACTAAAGATATCCAATTGTGTAACTAGTAATATCTTGAAAATTTGCTAGAGATATATCAAACAGTTATCAGAAACAAAATAAAAAAAAAGGCATTAGGAACAAATACAGTAATGTGATTGTATGGCTCAGTACCATCCATCAGAGTCGGAGTCAATGGTGCTTTGGGAGTGTTCAGTCACATCATGTTATCCGCAACAAGACGAGCGATTGGCTTGCAAATAGAAGCTGCGTCCAATAGATTTTGATGGAAGACAGAACAGGACATGGTGTTTTAAGGAATTGAAGTTCTCACGAAAATCATAGTAATATTTGAAGGTAATCCATCGCCATTTCTTTAAATGAGATGTAAACGTTCTGTTTTAAAGTTATTACCAAAGACATTTTTATCCGCTTCTTTTATTTTCCATTTATATTCTAAATGAGTAAAGTTTCAAATGATCGAATTACTGTATTCACGATACAAAAAACAATACAAATCCATGTGGCCAGTGGCTCACATGTTTTGTCATCTCTTTCAATAGAACCCCAAGAGAGATACGAATCTTCTAACGAACCGTTGGATCCAGACCACTGGTTGTGGCTTATCATAGTATTGATGGATAAAACCAAGGAACAATAGCAGCCAGGCGAGTCGTATGTCAATTGAAAGATATAAATCACCTTCTGCATTTTATCAATGTATCTGCTTGATGATGTCACAAAAGGAAGAAAGTCCGTTTTATTCTTCTATTTTGTAAATTTGCGTGAGTTAGTTTGTTTTCTCTGTTTCTGTTTGCAAACAATTTATGCAGGAAAATAAATCATCGTCAGATTTAGCAATAGCAAATTTTTCTCTCGATATATTAAATAAGAAAATTGATAATTTTGCTTTGATTTTGGATCGGGTTTAAAGCAGTTTTCTCTGAAATTGCCTCCTAAATGACTTTTTAATCAATATATTTTCTAATTGCTTTAGCAAAATTTAGGAGAATAATGTACAGTACTTTATATTTATCATTATACATTCACGATACTTATAATTACACAAAGTCTTATTTATTTGCTTATTACTTTGTCTGATGGTTTTTACTTACAGTATATTCCTGACTTATGTTATTTCCAACACTTTTTTATGCACTTAAAACTAATTTTCGCTTTCTGGTATGAAATCGCCCCGTTTCTAACACCGGTTTAAAGTAACTTTAAAATATATATCTAAAATTTATACTTGAAATTAACTTTTAAATATTAAATAACTTATATTGCATCGTCAATTAAAAGAAATAATAGATACACTATTTTTTCATTTTATAAATTTGTCATTTAATATTAAAATAGCATTTATTACACGTAAATAAAGTACGATTTTGCAAATATTGTTTCTTATCTTGCGTATATATTACATTAATGCATCGGATCAATGAGAAAGAGGCATGGATGCTGGACCAGATTTCCTAAATCTTTTCGCAGATTGCTATCATTTATATCCGAAAAGTATCGAAAAATATTAATTATTATTAATAAACTTTTTAAATAGTATCCTAACAATAAAATTTCTAATAATTTTAATTTATTATATTCAAATATAATCGGAAAAGAAATTGTGTTATCCACAAGTAAAGGTGTTTTTGACGATTGCATGATACTTATTAGAACTTTAGATGATATTATTGTTCTGTTGTTATATGACCTTGATGGAGAATATTCATTTTTATAATGAAGTCTGAAGCAACGGTCTCAAGAAACCATAGGTCGATTAAGGTGCAGGAGTCCCATTGCTAACGGGTTTTAATTGTCACTCTCACCAAATGGTGGGCCTTCAACCATGAAGCCTCCAGGCATTCGCCTATTGGACCATTCACTTTCGAACGTTTTGCGTGAGAACTTTGCTAGATTTAACTTTTTCTCTACGTGACCTCTACCGTCTGGTCACTGTCCTTCTATTCGACATGCGAATTTTAAATGCTTAATTATCGAAATTAATAATTATTATAACTTTTTATATAAATATTTTCCATTCGAGTTGAAAATATGCGGAAACAACTTTATAAATGTGAAAAATTTATATTAGAATTTAAATTATGTATAAAATCGTCTTCTATTCTTACTGATACTTATTTAAGGTTAAATGATACGAGCTTATTTGTTATATATCGCTTTAATTAATATTTTATGTATTTTACATACTCGTAACTTGTATACATTATAGCCTATACGGCTCATTATCCATTTCTGCTTTCGTTACAAGATAATAATACCCTATAAACAAGTAGATACTATTACGAATTTAGTTATTTCTTCCGTTATTAAAAAACTTTACGGATTTTTTTCTTTGAATAGAGTCGGTAATAATTTAGCAGGTTGTCTATTAATGAAGGATGTCACGCCCAGTTGCTTCCGGTCAGATTAATTGCTGTTGTCCAAGTTCGTTGAAAGTAGATTTATGTTAATTATGGGGTGGAGTTATCCGTGGGAAAGGATTCGCAAACAGGAAAGTCTCAGAAAATTTCGTAGAGGACCAACTTCTCAGAATAAAAAACTTCGACAACGAGTTGAGAGATTCCCTTATTTTCAAATATTTAGACTACATCCTATTATAAAAATCGACCAAAACTAATTTATTGATTGTTGTTAAGGGCAGGTCGAGTTCTACACGAACGGTTATTACTTTTTAATAAAGTGCATAGAATTAGTCTACCGGTTTCGGTTGAATGATACAACGCCAGTTAAAACTGTTAATTAGGAAGCCTAGATACCTTCGTTATGCCTTGTTTGCTGTTAGATGCCCTTTAGGAGTGATTCTTGCACATCACCTGCAGAACTCAATTTTCCTAATTTTTTTACGAGTACTAAATACTGCAATTTTTTATTGGGTTTCAATTAATGCATTATTTATTATCTAAGAAGCATTTAAGAGTTGTTTTTTTCCTTACTTTGATTCAAATAACACCACTAGAACTATTTAAATCTCATGTTTGAATTTTTATTTATGTGATTTGTATATTTACATCATTAATGTCTACACAGTTTTTTTTTTTAAATTTGACAATAGGAATAGGGTATGTCAGCCGAAAATCAAAATAAAGTCACGCAATCTTTCTGAATATTCTATCGATATTTCTTTTTTTTTTCGTAACTATAATCAGAATACAGATTAAAAACTTGCTCTTCCCATGATGATTTCCATTTGAAAATACTTTTATATATAAGAATACAAGACTTTTCGGTTCTCTTATTATTTATTATTACGATATTCGTGTTTTTTAAAATTTTAAAAAGCTCTAAAATTTCGGGAAATTAAGCTTAATTTCTCCAATTATTATATTTTATAAACTTATTATCAAATAAAAATGAAAGATAATATTTGATTCTTGATATAGAAAAAGAGAATTATTTATAAGATATTCAGAAGAACACGAAACAAGTGGGCAAGAATTCAAAACTTTTCTACAGTATTTATTTTAAATCACGTTATCGTCAAAACTTTTTTCTCTAATGTTTAAGTTATTTTATTCTTTTTTTTAAAAATTCTAAATGATCTATTTGCATTTCTATTTTTAAAATGTATTTTTAAAAATTATTTATAGATTAACAGTAGACTATACTTTTTTAGTTTAAATACATGCATAAATGTTTAAGATAATATTTAATCGTTTAACGTATTGTAAATTAAAAATTTTTTTATTTGATTCGTTTATTTTCAATTATATTTTTGTAATTAAAGTTCAAGCTGTCTGTATGTTCGAATTCAAGTGAATTGGTGAGGCATTTTGTAGAATTCATAGTATCTAATGCCGTATCGTATTTCGTTGGGATAATTTGAACATCGCTTTTAGGAAAGAATGGAAGACCGTAGACCATGTGCATGCATGTGCGGAGTTCATTCTGCCATGAACACTCATGGCTGACTGAGACAAAGGTATATACTTCTCCTGACCCACTACAAGCGTGTCAGGAGGGTTAATATCTATTCTTCCCCTTGACTGTCACGAAATCGTTGTGGTTTCAATGGTGAGGCAGGAAGCAACGTATGTCTCTGGAATACGGAATGACGTTTCGATAGCTATTTGTTCACCTGACCTTCGCTATCTCCCCGATTGTGAGTGGTATTAAGACAGTTGTCGCCGGTTGCTGTTGCCGAAGGCTATCTGGTCGTTTTATGCACTCCTATTAATAACGACAATTCTTATCGTGACAGAGACGGTTGCAAATGAGATACAATGCGTTACTAGCTTATTTCTACTTAAGGGTGTAACTAAGTGCAGTGGCTCGATGTTAAATACCATTTAAAAGTCTTTTTTGTTAAAGCGTTTCGGTTAATTAGATGTGTTCATCTTTCTACCATAAGAATGGTGGTTTAATAATCAATAGAATCGATTCATTTAGTAACATTGTTTGACGCCCATTCACGAAAAACGAGATTTTCGTGGATCATAAACAATTTCCTTATTGGATTCTTTAATAAAGAAACAGATTTATGAGTTATATAGTCCTATAGCAAACATCGTTAAATATATGATACTAGTTGTGAGCAGGAAAGGGTGAAGAACAATTTATCTTTTTTTTCCCTCCTCCTCCGAAAATGCCAGAGTTGAGAGGAGGTGGATTCAACGAACTAACGTATTTATGACCCGTTTTGTATGGCGATTAAATGTATCTTATAATACTGCAACGAGATATGTTCGTACAATTAAGCCGTTATCTTCAACTTTTTAGGGCGGGGATTAAAGAAATATAGAGAGTTCACTTCATCTTTAGTGGGGTATGTAATATTAGTGTCAAATGATGTCTTTGTTTTTTATTACATCCATTCATTTAATCTCAAAAATTACTTCAGAAAAAGAATTTAGTAATTATAAGTTAAATAACGCATTTCTAACGCTAGCTTATAAAGATGTTACTTTTTTTTCCTGTTATTCATTTAGATGTTCACTTCGTTTAAGTCAAAAATTTGATAGATGTCCTGTTATGAGAAAAATACGGCCCACTTAACCCGTGCGATGCGGATGAAAAGCAGATTTCCAAACAATGCTTGAAGTCATTAAGACATATTACCTGTGGAGTCAATAGTAATCGACTTTGCCGTATTCCATCATATTGAAGGTAGTTGCTGTCAATAGCAGCACGCTAGCTATCAGATTTTCTATGTTAGAATGCAAAGAGAGTTGTTTTATATTCATTTTTTTTTAAACAAAGACTTTGTGACCTTCCTAACAAATACGCGATCGTTTACGTTATAAGTTATCTTAAATTATTCTTTTAACGAAATTATAGAATGCTTTATCATCATAAAAGATAGAAATAGTGTCTAAAATGTTTGTTGTTACGAATGTAAATGCGATAATGAATCTGTAAATCAGTTTTATTACTTGTAAAAATGAGTATAGTTAGAAATATATCATTCATTTAAAATGAGTCTAATGAAGATTTTTTCCTTGTTAGAAGTCGCTATTATATATGTTAAGGATCTCTTTTATGGCTATTCTTATATTTTCCAAAAAGGGTAAGTTCCTTTACAAATGTGAAACGCGGAAACTTCCAATGAATGGCTTGGAGTTAACAACAGAGTCGAAATTTCCGTCTAACTGGTAAGGCGACAACTAAGTAATATTTGTGGCGTCATTGTCGTATTCAGCCAGGCATGTCCTGAATAAGTGGGTTATTAATTAAACTAGTTATCTCCAGCACGACACCGTGTCCTTCATTTGTCATTAGACACGTGAAAAGGCGTGGTTTACGACTATTTCTTACGACGCCAATTCATTTAATTTTCGAAACATACTTAAAAGAATTCATTTTCGTATAAGGTGCTTAATAGTGTTATGAATTCATCAAATGATTTTCTTTTTCAGGTAAATCGTCCATTGACAATGAAAAAGGAAGGAATTCAAACTCGCAATCGTAAACTATCTTCGAAGAGCAAGAAAAAGAAGGGATGCGGGATCGCTATCCCAGAGTGTATAAAACCGCTCGATAAACCGTTTTCCAGCTTCACGCCTACCGGACAATTAGCATCATCAATGTCCTCGATGTCGTCGATGTCTGTCACCGTTAATCATTACATGCATCAAGGCAACATGCCCATATCCATGGCAGGTTCGTTTGTAACATCGCCACCAATGCACATGAATACCGCACCCGGATTATCCACATTACCGCTTCCATCCGGAGGACCTTTGCAACTAGGTACCGGTGGTCTCGGACTCGCCACTTCCAACAGTATGGTAGGTGCCATGGCCTGACTGATGCCGGAAAGATTGCATCACTTAACATGATGCGATTGTGATTAATAAAGCTAACGACTTATAAGTGGTGGTAAAATAAACTTGTGAATGAATGTAACGGACTCCTGCAAAACTGAACAATGCGGGTCTCTTTCTTCCTACCACCGGCAACATATACTGACGATGCCATTTGTACATCCTCCTCCGTATTAATTTCTTCTTATCGAAGACATTTCGTGTTGTATGTGCATCAAATCTTCGTAGGTCTGGAAACTGACGACAATAGCAAATTTAGCATCGTCTTCCTCACACTTCAAACTTTTTTGAATTTTTTTTTTTGTTTTGTTTTTTGTGAATATGACCGTTTATGGAAAAGGGGATTCTTTCGCTCTATAATTCATGCTTTAACAGAATTTTTCAAAAAAGTGAACTCGCATCTCTCAGTGCCAAAATCAAAGAGGGACTTTTTCATTTTAGTCTATCGATTGACATTACAACGAGACGGGCTGGACTCGCCCAAAAAACTTAACCTTTACGTCGACGGGTGCCGGTCAGAACCTCATACAAAATATTCATTCATTCTTACTATTTTTCCTTCTCGAAATGGAAGTGACAAAAAAAAAATAACAAAAATATAACAAAAAATCATCCGTAACGATTTAAGCGAAGACGATGGAGACGGAATAGCGTGTACATAACTATTACTACTGGTGTCGTAGAACTATTGTAAAAACTGTCCTCAGTCGTCCACGTTTCTATGTAGGCCTATAAATGCATGTCTTTAGTGTTCGATCGCTAATAACTGATTTTTCCCATTTCCCCATCTACGTGTCGGGCTGATGGTTTTCTTTTTTGTTTTGTTATCTGGTCGCCCGCCAAGTGGACAGAGGAAAGCGGGATACAGGGACAGATCTCTTTACTTCGGAGACAGGGAAGGTGATTTTTCAAGATAAATACATCTAGAGGAACGCTCGCTTGGAATAGAGCTTTTGGATGCATGTTCTGCTTTTGTTTTCATGATTTTTCCATACTGTTCGTATGTGCGTTTGAATAATATATAGTGAGAAAACGAGATTTCATTCAAGGCACGGGTGTAAATAATGTTCACAGCACGGAAATAAAATCATGTAGAAGGATTGTCTCCCATTTTTGCAGAATTGTTTGATTCTACTCTTTAAAAACTCTCAGTTCATTTTTTTTTAATTGCTTAAATTATTTC
Organism: Centruroides sculpturatus; assembly: GCF_000671375.1. Lineage (NCBI taxonomy): Eukaryota > Metazoa > Arthropoda > Arachnida > Scorpiones > Buthidae > Centruroides > Centruroides sculpturatus. Next base: position 474,213 of record NW_019384733.1, on the reverse strand, counting down.
ATTTCAAAATTAAACAAATTTCCAAAAATTATTTTATTTGAAGTTTGTTTTATTTACAAGAGATTAAAAAAAAAACTATTCAAAAATGTAACTTAATTAACCAACCAATGAATAAATATGTATATTTTTTTCCCTTGGTAATATTTCTCACAAGTAAATGTTATTTTTTAAAATTTATCGTTTAATTTTAAAATATTTTGAGTATAAATTAATAATAAATTTAAGATTCAACTCATATAGTCTGCTATTACTGACACTTACAAGAAATTATTTATTACTTTATAAAAATTTTAAAAAATAAGAGATTAATTATAATAATAAATTTTATAAACGTTTTAAGAATTTAAATGATATTTAATTTTTTTTTTTAAATAAAAAAAAATTATTTTATAACCAAAACGAAGGTCGCAATTAAAATTTACATCGACAAACCACGCCTGCTTCGATCAAAACAAGCTAATCACAAGCCAACACATAGATGGACTATTAAAGGAAATTTTCGTGCGAATTGAAATTAAATCAAAGAAAGTACGACACGAACAACGATTGTGGCTCAATGTCGCATTGGTGTGACGTGTTTGAAGGACAGACGTGATCTGTCCTTTTGTGCATGATCAATTCACAATTTCACCCAACTTTCCTCTGCTTGAAAAACTGCAATTATAATAAATAACAATACATTATTTACTTTTCTTTAATAAACATTTAACAATTAGAAACGAGAATTTAATTATTTAATTATTACACTTCAAAAAATAAAATAAAATAAAATAAAAAAATACTCTTTATTTGTGATAAAAGTTATATAATAAAAAATATAAGAAATATACTATACAAATTTACAAATTGTTTTTTACAATAAATTTTACATGACGTCTAAGCAATAATTTTGATATTCTAGTATATAAATTATTTTTAAAATGTAGTTCATATTCATAAATGCAAATGCACAGTTCACATTTATCAAAATTTTAATAATTATAGTTAATTTATTAGTAGAATTTTGCATTAATAAAGTTAACTATATTCTCACTAAGAAATTCCATAAATTTTCATTAAATTAAATTATAAAAACTGTAATTATTTTTTTTTTATTAACAGTATATCAACAAATAACTTTATAAATAATAAAACTTCTTTAACAAAAATTAATATTTATTGTCATTGATATAATTAGATACAACAATATAATAAGTAATTTTGGCTTCGTGCCTCGGTTATATATAGAAATTGTTTACAAATTATAATTTTGTCTTAATTTCGGTTATCTACAAAATAACGTTTAAACAATATATTAAAATTTCGACAATATTAATGAGTTGATACTTGAAATTTCACGAAAATTAGCTCAATTTATATTAATATTTTAATAAGTTGATGCGATTAAACAACAAACTACTGGTTAATATAACAAAATTCAAGAAATCATTGATTTATTAGAAGTTTTGAAGCCCTGAGGTAATTGGAGGAAAGCCAAACGTTGATAGTCTATTCAATTGTCATTGCTAATTAATGAATTATTTCGTTGTTGGAGATAGACTACACCTGTATAAAAAGACAATAATTTATACGATTTTATTTTTTCTAAAGCTTTTTTTTCCCGTTCAATCCCCCTTCCTTTTTTTCCCTTCCAACGTAATTTATTAAAGTTACGTACGGTCAAGACGAGATAGACTATATACTACATTTACTTCTTATAAAAATTATATAAATTAATTAAAAGCAATCACTAGAGAAGTAACAATACATTCGATGAGAAATAGTTCATTGAACTAAGATATAAGTACTTTAAGTGGTAAATCTATCAACTGCTTAACAAATGAGAAAAAATAACACGTGTTTTTTTTTTTACATTTAAGTATCGCGTTTCTTTCTTTATTAATGTTTATAAACATTTCTCTAATAAAGAATGGAGTAAAGTAGTCGACCTATTAAAATAAATATACAATACTTTCAATACGGAAATTAAAATAAATTTTTATATAAGTGACATCCGATACTTAGCTTTTCTCATTCTATTCTGATGTATGTTTATCTCTGAGAAAATGTGGCTAAGATTTGAACAGTTTTACGATAGTAATTCATATCATAATTATATATCGTGAGAATTAACAATATGACTCTGACCACACGTGATACGACATTAACACATGACAGCCCTCTTGCATGCGAATCTTTGCAGAGTAACGATTAAAAGTCTCCAGATGCAAAAACTATGACATTTAAATGCCAACCGGTAATATTAATCATTAAGATGGAGGGTAAAAAGGATTATATACAGGGAAAAAAAAAACCATTTTACTGTTTGTAAATTATAGGATTGGTTTTTTTTGGAAGGCTTTTAAAGCACGGGGTATTTTGTTTTTTCGATTTAATAAGTTTTGTAGCATTAAAATACATTACAAAACAATAAAAAAAATTAATTGAAAAATGATCGAAATAAAATGTTTATGTTTTTGAATTTAAATTATCGACTAGAAAAAAAACGAGTACATAAGAAAGGTTGTTATTTTAGTCCGTATACGCTAAGGTAAAAGAGGTTATGAAGTGATAATTGCAGATCTTTTTAATGCAAATAAAACTAGAGAGGGGAAAAAAAACTCACTCTGCTTCTATTACTGGATCTATAAAGGTAATAAATGACGATGCATTTCTCGTTTCTTTCATATCCTTTTCTGTAATTGCAGTTTGAAACAATGATTTCATATTACGCATGAAAAAGTTAATTAGACAAATGTGATAATGCATGCTAATTGTTTTAATGAAGTCGAAAAGAAAAGTCTATACTTAACAATGATTTACTGAATTAACATATATAAATATAATTTACTTTTTTTTTTCATTTGATATTTGCAAACAAAGAGAAAATTGATCTCGTACGTTTCTGCTAACAAATAGAGTCCATCCGCTATTATTTAAATTGTATAAAAACCGATTTGAAGATTGCTTCAGAATTAAAACATTTATTTATAACACGATATTCCGAAAATATTTTAAATGCTGTTTTTTATGATATAAAGTTATACGGGCCATTTCAAATATGGGGATATTGGGAAAGGAAACCCGTGGGGAATAGAAAAGCCTGAGGCAAAATTGACGATAGAACTCGAGTTCTTTCTACCACGCTCCCTTTAACCTTTAGCAAGTGCTAAAAGCCTACTTAGGCCCATAGGAGGAAAGGTATACTGACGATCCAGGAATAATTTTTCCGAAGGGAACCTCACTATTTTTATTAATTATNTCGATTCATTTAGTAACATTGTTTGACGCCCATTCACGAAAAACGAGATTTTCGTGGATCATAAACAATTTCCTTATTGGATTCTTTAATAAAGAAACAGATTTATGAGTTATATAGTCCTATAGCAAACATCGTTAAATATATGATACTAGTTGTGAGCTTATTTGTTATATATCGCTTTAATTAATATTTTATGTATTTTACATACTCGTAACTTGTATACATTATAGCCTATACGGCTCATTATCCATTTCTGCTTTCGTTACAAGATAATAATACCCTATAAACAAGTAGATACTATTACGAATTTAGTTATTTCTTCCGTTATTAAAAAACTTTACGGATTTTTTTCTTTGAATAGAGTCGGTAATAATTTAGCAGGTTGTCTATTAATGAAGGATGTCACGCCCAGTTGCTTCCGGTCAGATTAATTGCTGTTGTCCAAGTTCGTTGAAAGTAGATTTATGTTAATTATGGGGTGGAGTTATCCGTGGGAAAGGATTCGCAAACAGGAAAGTCTCAGAAAATTTCGTAGAGGACCAACTTCTCAGAATAAAAAACTTCGACAACGAGTTGAGAGATTCCCTTATTTTCAAATATTTAGACTACATCCTATTATAAAAATCGACCAAAACTAATTTATTGATTGTTGTTAAGGGCAGGTCGAGTTCTACACGAACGGTTATTACTTTTTAATAAAGTGCATAGAATTAGTCTACCGGTTTCGGTTGAATGATACAACGCCAGTTAAAACTGTTAATTAGGAAGCCTAGATACCTTCGTTATGCCTTGTTTGCTGTTAGATGCCCTTTAGGAGTGATTCTTGCACATCACCTGCAGAACTCAATTTTCCTAATTTTTTTACGAGTACTAAATACTGCAATTTTTTATTGGGTTTCAATTAATGCATTATTTATTATCTAAGAAGCATTTAAGAGTTGTTTTTTTCCTTACTTTGATTCAAATAACACCACTAGAACTATTTAAATCTCATGTTTGAATTTTTATTTATGTGATTTGTATATTTACATCATTAATGTCTACACAGTTTTTTTTTTTAAATTTGACAATAGGAATAGGGTATGTCAGCCGAAAATCAAAATAAAGTCACGCAATCTTTCTGAATATTCTATCGATATTTCTTTTTTTTTTCGTAACTATAATCAGAATACAGATTAAAAACTTGCTCTTCCCATGATGATTTCCATTTGAAAATACTTTTATATATAAGAATACAAGACTTTTCGGTTCTCTTATTATTTATTATTACGATATTCGTGTTTTTTAAAATTTTAAAAAGCTCTAAAATTTCGGGAAATTAAGCTTAATTTCTCCAATTATTATATTTTATAAACTTATTATCAAATAAAAATGAAAGATAATATTTGATTCTTGATATAGAAAAAGAGAATTATTTATAAGATATTCAGAAGAACACGAAACAAGTGGGCAAGAATTCAAAACTTTTCTACAGTATTTATTTTAAATCACGTTATCGTCAAAACTTTTTTCTCTAATGTTTAAGTTATTTTATTCTTTTTTTTAAAAATTCTAAATGATCTATTTGCATTTCTATTTTTAAAATGTATTTTTAAAAATTATTTATAGATTAACAGTAGACTATACTTTTTTAGTTTAAATACATGCATAAATGTTTAAGATAATATTTAATCGTTTAACGTATTGTAAATTAAAAATTTTTTTATTTGATTCGTTTATTTTCAATTATATTTTTGTAATTAAAGTTCAAGCTGTCTGTATGTTCGAATTCAAGTGAATTGGTGAGGCATTTTGTAGAATTCATAGTATCTAATGCCGTATCGTATTTCGTTGGGATAATTTGAACATCGCTTTTAGGAAAGAATGGAAGACCGTAGACCATGTGCATGCATGTGCGGAGTTCATTCTGCCATGAACACTCATGGCTGACTGAGACAAAGGTATATACTTCTCCTGACCCACTACAAGCGTGTCAGGAGGGTTAATATCTATTCTTCCCCTTGACTGTCACGAAATCGTTGTGGTTTCAATGGTGAGGCAGGAAGCAACGTATGTCTCTGGAATACGGAATGACGTTTCGATAGCTATTTGTTCACCTGACCTTCGCTATCTCCCCGATTGTGAGTGGTATTAAGACAGTTGTCGCCGGTTGCTGTTGCCGAAGGCTATCTGGTCGTTTTATGCACTCCTATTAATAACGACAATTCTTATCGTGACAGAGACGGTTGCAAATGAGATACAATGCGTTACTAGCTTATTTCTACTTAAGGGTGTAACTAAGTGCAGTGGCTCGATGTTAAATACCATTTAAAAGTCTTTTTTGTTAAAGCGTTTCGGTTAATTAGATGTGTTCATCTTTCTACCATAAGAATGGTGGTTTAATAATCAATAGAATCGATTCATTTAGTAACATTGTTTGACGCCCATTCACGAAAAACGAGATTTTCGTGGATCATAAACAATTTCCTTATTGGATTCTTTAATAAAGAAACAGATTTATGAGTTATATAGTCCTATAGCAAACATCGTTAAATATATGATACTAGTTGTGAGCAGGAAAGGGTGAAGAACAATTTATCTTTTTTTTCCCTCCTCCTCCGAAAATGCCAGAGTTGAGAGGAGGTGGATTCAACGAACTAACGTATTTATGACCCGTTTTGTATGGCGATTAAATGTATCTTATAATACTGCAACGAGATATGTTCGTACAATTAAGCCGTTATCTTCAACTTTTTAGGGCGGGGATTAAAGAAATATAGAGAGTTCACTTCATCTTTAGTGGGGTATGTAATATTAGTGTCAAATGATGTCTTTGTTTTTTATTACATCCATTCATTTAATCTCAAAAATTACTTCAGAAAAAGAATTTAGTAATTATAAGTTAAATAACGCATTTCTAACGCTAGCTTATAAAGATGTTACTTTTTTTTCCTGTTATTCATTTAGATGTTCACTTCGTTTAAGTCAAAAATTTGATAGATGTCCTGTTATGAGAAAAATACGGCCCACTTAACCCGTGCGATGCGGATGAAAAGCAGATTTCCAAACAATGCTTGAAGTCATTAAGACATATTACCTGTGGAGTCAATAGTAATCGACTTTGCCGTATTCCATCATATTGAAGGTAGTTGCTGTCAATAGCAGCACGCTAGCTATCAGATTTTCTATGTTAGAATGCAAAGAGAGTTGTTTTATATTCATTTTTTTTTAAACAAAGACTTTGTGACCTTCCTAACAAATACGCGATCGTTTACGTTATAAGTTATCTTAAATTATTCTTTTAACGAAATTATAGAATGCTTTATCATCATAAAAGATAGAAATAGTGTCTAAAATGTTTGTTGTTACGAATGTAAATGCGATAATGAATCTGTAAATCAGTTTTATTACTTGTAAAAATGAGTATAGTTAGAAATATATCATTCATTTAAAATGAGTCTAATGAAGATTTTTTCCTTGTTAGAAGTCGCTATTATATATGTTAAGGATCTCTTTTATGGCTATTCTTATATTTTCCAAAAAGGGTAAGTTCCTTTACAAATGTGAAACGCGGAAACTTCCAATGAATGGCTTGGAGTTAACAACAGAGTCGAAATTTCCGTCTAACTGGTAAGGCGACAACTAAGTAATATTTGTGGCGTCATTGTCGTATTCAGCCAGGCATGTCCTGAATAAGTGGGTTATTAATTAAACTAGTTATCTCCAGCACGACACCGTGTCCTTCATTTGTCATTAGACACGTGAAAAGGCGTGGTTTACGACTATTTCTTACGACGCCAATTCATTTAATTTTCGAAACATACTTAAAAGAATTCATTTTCGTATAAGGTGCTTAATAGTGTTATGAATTCATCAAATGATTTTCTTTTTCAGGTAAATCGTCCATTGACAATGAAAAAGGAAGGAATTCAAACTCGCAATCGTAAACTATCTTCGAAGAGCAAGAAAAAGAAGGGATGCGGGATCGCTATCCCAGAGTGTATAAAACCGCTCGATAAACCGTTTTCCAGCTTCACGCCTACCGGACAATTAGCATCATCAATGTCCTCGATGTCGTCGATGTCTGTCACCGTTAATCATTACATGCATCAAGGCAACATGCCCATATCCATGGCAGGTTCGTTTGTAACATCGCCACCAATGCACATGAATACCGCACCCGGATTATCCACATTACCGCTTCCATCCGGAGGACCTTTGCAACTAGGTACCGGTGGTCTCGGACTCGCCACTTCCAACAGTATGGTAGGTGCCATGGCCTGACTGATGCCGGAAAGATTGCATCACTTAACATGATGCGATTGTGATTAATAAAGCTAACGACTTATAAGTGGTGGTAAAATAAACTTGTGAATGAATGTAACGGACTCCTGCAAAACTGAACAATGCGGGTCTCTTTCTTCCTACCACCGGCAACATATACTGACGATGCCATTTGTACATCCTCCTCCGTATTAATTTCTTCTTATCGAAGACATTTCGTGTTGTATGTGCATCAAATCTTCGTAGGTCTGGAAACTGACGACAATAGCAAATTTAGCATCGTCTTCCTCACACTTCAAACTTTTTTGAATTTTTTTTTTTGTTTTGTTTTTTGTGAATATGACCGTTTATGGAAAAGGGGATTCTTTCGCTCTATAATTCATGCTTTAACAGAATTTTTCAAAAAAGTGAACTCGCATCTCTCAGTGCCAAAATCAAAGAGGGACTTTTTCATTTTAGTCTATCGATTGACATTACAACGAGACGGGCTGGACTCGCCCAAAAAACTTAACCTTTACGTCGACGGGTGCCGGTCAGAACCTCATACAAAATATTCATTCATTCTTACTATTTTTCCTTCTCGAAATGGAAGTGACAAAAAAAAAATAACAAAAATATAACAAAAAATCATCCGTAACGATTTAAGCGAAGACGATGGAGACGGAATAGCGTGTACATAACTATTACTACTGGTGTCGTAGAACTATTGTAAAAACTGTCCTCAGTCGTCCACGTTTCTATGTAGGCCTATAAATGCATGTCTTTAGTGTTCGATCGCTAATAACTGATTTTTCCCATTTCCCCATCTACGTGTCGGGCTGATGGTTTTCTTTTTTGTTTTGTTATCTGGTCGCCCGCCAAGTGGACAGAGGAAAGCGGGATACAGGGACAGATCTCTTTACTTCGGAGACAGGGAAGGTGATTTTTCAAGATAAATACATCTAGAGGAACGCTCGCTTGGAATAGAGCTTTTGGATGCATGTTCTGCTTTTGTTTTCATGATTTTTCCATACTGTTCGTATGTGCGTTTGAATAATATATAGTGAGAAAACGAGATTTCATTCAAGGCACGGGTGTAAATAATGTTCACAGCACGGAAATAAAATCATGTAGAAGGATTGTCTCCCATTTTTGCAGAATTGTTTGATTCTACTCTTTAAAAACTCTCAGTTCATTTTTTTTTAATTGCTTAAATTATTTCATTTCAAAATTAAACAAATTTCCAAAAATTATTTTATTTGAAGTTTGTTTTATTTACAAGAGATTAAAAAAAAAACTATTCAAAAATGTAACTTAATTAACCAACCAATGAATAAATATGTATATTTTTTTCCCTTGGTAATATTTCTCACAAGTAAATGTTATTTTTTAAAATTTATCGTTTAATTTTAAAATATTTTGAGTATAAATTAATAATAAATTTAAGATTCAACTCATATAGTCTGCTATTACTGACACTTACAAGAAATTATTTATTACTTTATAAAAATTTTAAAAAATAAGAGATTAATTATAATAATAAATTTTATAAACGTTTTAAGAATTTAAATGATATTTAATTTTTTTTTTTAAATAAAAAAAAATTATTTTATAACCAAAACGAAGGTCGCAATTAAAATTTACATCGACAAACCACGCCTGCTTCGATCAAAACAAGCTAATCACAAGCCAACACATAGATGGACTATTAAAGGAAATTTTCGTGCGAATTGAAATTAAATCAAAGAAAGTACGACACGAACAACGATTGTGGCTCAATGTCGCATTGGTGTGACGTGTTTGAAGGACAGACGTGATCTGTCCTTTTGTGCATGATCAATTCACAATTTCACCCAACTTTCCTCTGCTTGAAAAACTGCAATTATAATAAATAACAATACATTATTTACTTTTCTTTAATAAACATTTAACAATTAGAAACGAGAATTTAATTATTTAATTATTACACTTCAAAAAATAAAATAAAATAAAATAAAAAAATACTCTTTATTTGTGATAAAAGTTATATAATAAAAAATATAAGAAATATACTATACAAATTTACAAATTGTTTTTTACAATAAATTTTACATGACGTCTAAGCAATAATTTTGATATTCTAGTATATAAATTATTTTTAAAATGTAGTTCATATTCATAAATGCAAATGCACAGTTCACATTTATCAAAATTTTAATAATTATAGTTAATTTATTAGTAGAATTTTGCATTAATAAAGTTAACTATATTCTCACTAAGAAATTCCATAAATTTTCATTAAATTAAATTATAAAAACTGTAATTATTTTTTTTTTATTAACAGTATATCAACAAATAACTTTATAAATAATAAAACTTCTTTAACAAAAATTAATATTTATTGTCATTGATATAATTAGATACAACAATATAATAAGTAATTTTGGCTTCGTGCCTCGGTTATATATAGAAATTGTTTACAAATTATAATTTTGTCTTAATTTCGGTTATCTACAAAATAACGTTTAAACAATATATTAAAATTTCGACAATATTAATGAGTTGATACTTGAAATTTCACGAAAATTAGCTCAATTTATATTAATATTTTAATAAGTTGATGCGATTAAACAACAAACTACTGGTTAATATAACAAAATTCAAGAAATCATTGATTTATTAGAAGTTTTGAAGCCCTGAGGTAATTGGAGGAAAGCCAAACGTTGATAGTCTATTCAATTGTCATTGCTAATTAATGAATTATTTCGTTGTTGGAGATAGACTACACCTGTATAAAAAGACAATAATTTATACGATTTTATTTTTTCTAAAGCTTTTTTTTCCCGTTCAATCCCCCTTCCTTTTTTTCCCTTCCAACGTAATTTATTAAAGTTACGTACGGTCAAGACGAGATAGACTATATACTACATTTACTTCTTATAAAAATTATATAAATTAATTAAAAGCAATCACTAGAGAAGTAACAATACATTCGATGAGAAATAGTTCATTGAACTAAGATATAAGTACTTTAAGTGGTAAATCTATCAACTGCTTAACAAATGAGAAAAAATAACACGTGTTTTTTTTTTTACATTTAAGTATCGCGTTTCTTTCTTTATTAATGTTTATAAACATTTCTCTAATAAAGAATGGAGTAAAGTAGTCGACCTATTAAAATAAATATACAATACTTTCAATACGGAAATTAAAATAAATTTTTATATAAGTGACATCCGATACTTAGCTTTTCTCATTCTATTCTGATGTATGTTTATCTCTGAGAAAATGTGGCTAAGATTTGAACAGTTTTACGATAGTAATTCATATCATAATTATATATCGTGAGAATTAACAATATGACTCTGACCACACGTGATACGACATTAACACATGACAGCCCTCTTGCATGCGAATCTTTGCAGAGTAACGATTAAAAGTCTCCAGATGCAAAAACTATGACATTTAAATGCCAACCGGTAATATTAATCATTAAGATGGAGGGTAAAAAGGATTATATACAGGGAAAAAAAAAACCATTTTACTGTTTGTAAATTATAGGATTGGTTTTTTTTGGAAGGCTTTTAAAGCACGGGGTATTTTGTTTTTTCGATTTAATAAGTTTTGTAGCATTAAAATACATTACAAAACAATAAAAAAAATTAATTGAAAAATGATCGAAATAAAATGTTTATGTTTTTGAATTTAAATTATCGACTAGAAAAAAAACGAGTACATAAGAAAGGTTGTTATTTTAGTCCGTATACGCTAAGGTAAAAGAGGTTATGAAGTGATAATTGCAGATCTTTTTAATGCAAATAAAACTAGAGAGGGGAAAAAAAACTCACTCTGCTTCTATTACTGGATCTATAAAGGTAATAAATGACGATGCATTTCTCGTTTCTTTCATATCCTTTTCTGTAATTGCAGTTTGAAACAATGATTTCATATTACGCATGAAAAAGTTAATTAGACAAATGTGATAATGCATGCTAATTGTTTTAATGAAGTCGAAAAGAAAAGTCTATACTTAACAATGATTTACTGAATTAACATATATAAATATAATTTACTTTTTTTTTTCATTTGATATTTGCAAACAAAGAGAAAATTGATCTCGTACGTTTCTGCTAACAAATAGAGTCCATCCGCTATTATTTAAATTGTATAAAAACCGATTTGAAGATTGCTTCAGAATTAAAACGTTTATTTATAACACGATATTCCGAAAATATTTTAAATGCTGTTTTTTATGATATAAAGTTATACGGGCCATTTCAAATATGGGGATATTGGGAAAGGAAACCCGTGGGGAATAGAAAAGCCTGAGGCAAAATTGACGATAGAACTCGAGTTCTTTCTACCACGCTCCCTTTAACCTTTAGCAAGTGCTAAAAGCCTACTTAGGCCCATAGGAGGAAAGGTATACTGACGATCCAGGAATAATTTTTCCGAAGGGAACCTCACTATTTTTATTAATTATAAATTAGGAACTACAAATACTAGAAAGTTTTCACTTGTAAAAATAATATTTTATTTTTCGGTATTTTAAAACTATAAAATCTGCTATTAATTTATTTTTATATCTTTTTTAAATTTAGAATATTAATTAATTAATATTAAAAATTTTATTTTCTGTTTAAATCACGTACTTTTTCCCTCTTCCTTCAACAATAACTCAGTTTGATCAATAAAGCAGTAAATTAAAGTAGATTTTAAAAAATAAATTTGGCATAGATTTCCTTAAATGAAAGGGAAAAAAAATGTTTCGGATTCACCGTTCTAAATATATTTTAAAGCATGAAATAAGTATTATAACACAACAAAATATTTTGAAAACATTACAATAGAACTGAAAATACTTTTATAATTAACTGTCTCGTAGTTTATTTTTGATTTTTTGATTTTATATATAATAAATTAAATATAAATTTGATATTTCATTCTATTCAATCGGCATTGAAAACGTTTTATAAATTTTAATTTACTTTTTATGCAAATTTTTAATAAACAACAGTTTTAAAAATAATAGCTTTTGTTTTATTCACTTTTAAAGAATTTATTTATTACAGAAGAAATAAATATTTTATTCAATGTTTATCCTTTTACGTATATCGAAATCCTTTAAAGATAATTATAGCCTCGAAAGCATGAAAATAAAGAAGAATGATGTTCCGCTAGCATTTATAATCTATAATAATCCTTTTAATATTTTCAATTTACTTACTCCTCTAGTCTAGATCTATACTTTTATTTATTGAATACAAGATGTAGATGTACTGTACAGTACTTTACCTTACATACATTTAGTTAAATATTCTGAAAAAGAAAATTATCCAGTAGGTCCTACCTAATTTCCTATGAACTATTAAGTTGTTTGGCAAGTCTTTTAAATTGTTCGAAATGTTTTAAGATCCTGTTATTCAAGTTAAGATGAGAATGCATACGAGTGATAAACGTTTCATTAAAAAAACTTTTATTAAAAGATATTTTCACACATAATTTCAGCTACTGTTAATGATAATCAAATTTTGATTATTTTGTCTTTACATAAAAAATAACAATAATATAACTCGTTACTTAGATCACAACTAAAAAAAAAACAGGAGAAAAATTCTAGTAAAATTTGTTTTAAATTTATTTACCTTAGAATTACAGAACTAAAACTGTTTTAACTTAAAGTAATGAATGAAAAATCTCATAAGAATAAACTCCGATGCGATTTTCATTCATTAACGTATATAAATGAGAATTTCGAGAGAAAAGTTGGGATGAAATGTTTATTTCCGTAGAGTTTTCGGAAGATTATTGAGAATATTACGTGACTAATTCTAACTATGCTGTTAACAGAATGGTATTTATGCGAATCATTGGATGCCAGTTATTTAAACAAATACAACGTGGGAGGGACACTCATGTGCCCTTCTGAACAGGCATGGCCTTGGAAACAAGACACGCAACATGCTTTGAGGAGAAACGTTATCAATAGTTCGTGAAGGGTCGAGTAACTGTGCGTTCGCCCATTTTTTTTTTTGATATTGTATTCAAATAATACCTAGCATTTATATATGTGATCCACATCTTTCTAACAATATTTCAAAATGAAGTTTTCGAATGAGTAGGCATAAGTCTTAATTATAAATTAGTTTCCGTGAGCGTAGACAATAATTCAATACGGCTTACTGTAAAATAAATTTTCGCATTTAGAAAATAACCATATTGGAATGATTCACACGTTTTTCTTTAATTTTCTTTCTTTTAGAATAATAATAATAATAATAACGATAACTTTTAGAAACTTACTACAAACATTATAATTATTCTACAAATATGATAAATTTAACAATTATACATTTATGTTATTTATATAAATTTATCTGCTGTGAAAATGCTAAACTAAAAAATATATGTTATAAAATTTTGAATGAATATTAATAATAATTATTAACATAGAAAGTAATTTAAAAACTGCGTGTATTCCTAATAGGATAACTTATAGGCCTACTAACTTAATAGTAGATACTTAGTTTATAGTAATCTTATAGTTTCTACGTTTAAAAGGGAAATAATTAAACATGGCTAGGACAGGTGTTTGAAGAGAATTTTATCTTATGTAATCTTAACGACATTCTTTAAAACAGTAGTAACCAACGTTGTTTGTTAAAGTCGATAACGAAACTTTGATTTACTACTGTTCATCCCCCTTAATGTCCGAGAAGCAACAATATTTTTTTCTTATTTTTTTTTTTTTATTTACTTTTTCTTCGAACCCGATTATCTACGTATAAATCTCAAGTATTTAACTCGGTAGTCATTATTTATTTATTATTAGAATTTAAATTACATTGTTACGTTAACATTTACACAATGTTCGTTTTTTCTAATTTATTTTAAACATTACATTAAATAAGATGAATTATAAACATTTTTATTTAATAAATTCGAGCGAACTTAATTCCATTTAGTTGAAAAACTGCCCCAAACATATTTTCGATATTAATCGGTCTAGAAGAAGCGATCGAATCGTGTTTTAACTGCCTTAATCTAATCAACATACGTTGGTTCCGTTTAGTTCTACGACTGAATGTCAATAAAGCTAAGTACTCGGTTGGTCCAAACAGATTGGTGTACGTCCCTTTCTCTACACGCCATACAGGTATTACGGCACGCACATTGGCCACGTGCAAATTGACGATTCCGTTCTGGAGAAGCTGCAAAATTTCGTTCGCCTATTCTAACCGGCATTCATTTACTTCAGCTTACATCTTACAACAGCTATTACTTCTATATATCAGATTAGTATTCGATTATGAGTTCAAGTACTCGAAAGAAAACATGGATGGCTCACTTACTATCTCCTACATCGGGATCGAATACTAATTTGCCCATTAAGTCCGGTTTTGTCAGAAACTACGGCAAATGTATGTACAGTCGCGAACCACACCTCGATGTAATTCCTTTTTCCCTAAAAACGAGTTCGTAAATTAAGATCAAGATTTTTTTTTTCTTCCATTCCTTTTCAAGGAAGTTGAAAATATCAGATTTACTCTTTCATTTGCATATTTATTTAATAAAGAGAATTTTAAAGAAAGATAACGAAAATCGAATTGAGATAGGCTATATAAAAAAAAAATCTGAATTAAAACATTGACTTTATATCAGAGTATAAGTTGAAACCATTCATTTCATCGTGTCTAATAATAAAGAGTGGTTCGATATAAGAGTTTCGTCTGTTAGAAATCAATATAATTGATGGTTATTATTCATTATTGTCAATTAAATTTAATCAATTTAAAGTTTATATTGATTAAATCTACATTGCAACCTCTAAGCTTACTAACTTTTTAAATTTATGTATAAGTTCTAATCTGATTGCAGTTTCATGTACAATAACCCGTTTCCAATTGGTTTTGCATTGATAAACATCTCGATTGTGTAATTAGCTATCAAAACCACTCCATCGCTTAATTAAAGCCTTACCGTGTTCATCACTAATGGCAAACCATTGACATTGATGTTGAACCTCGCTCCATATACCTATAGGAAGTTATTGGAGCCATTTAAATTAACTAGTAAAATTGTTTTAAATACATTTGAATTTATTACTATAGATTTTACTATTTTATATTAACGTAGATAATTAATCTTATTATATTTTATGTAAAAATAGTTCAATAGATCTATTAAAATGCTCTCCAGTCAAATGTAAAATTACCAATCTAGTAACTGCGTAAGAATATTAATGCTTAAGATAATTATTCTACGAGTCGATGTATATATATATATATTTTTTATTATTATTCTCTTATTGAAAACCATAAATAGATTCAAAGGTCGCGTAAAATTAATATAGCTTAAAATAGGTTTATTTATTCTACAACATTTAGAATCAAATCTTATAGAATAGAATTAGACTTAATTTTTACATAAATATGTGAAAATAAATCGCTTCGAATTTCAAATAGAACCACGAATTTACCATCGACATCAGTGAAAGAGGAAAATTTATATATCTGTATACGAGAAAGACAAGATGCGTGCACATGTAGATGACAACGCACTGTTGGCGGGGTTTAGTGCGTGTAGATGAGCACGTGCATTTCAAGTGGGGGACACGCGATCACGAAACTTATCGAATCGACTCAATGCAGGTGACTGCACGAAAGAATACGTGATAGATCTGACATGATTCGTATGACAAATACGGAGAATACAACATGTTTATAATTTCCAGGTATCCTATTTGTTATTTTACCGTAATGAATAGAATCAAAACAATGTTATTTTGAAATAAAATTTGTATAATTTTCCTAAATATCAAGGTTACTTTAAAAGAACATACACAATGGACTGTAGATTTAACTCTTAAGATAAAGACTATTACAATGCTAAGTTTTAACAGAAAGCTTTATTTGACTTCAGTTCTGATGTATCTTAGGTCGAAGATAAGTTCCAATTAAATAGGCGAACAGCATTCTGCTTCGGGTATGTCTTATGTTAATTTTCTGTATTCAGGGTCATCGTCGACTTGGGTTAGAGCGGCTCTTTTTATCATTTATACGTAGAAATTTTCTTTATTAGAAAGAAGTAGTTTCAACAATTTATTACTTGATTTATTGATAAAAATAACATTAATTCATAGGGATAGATCCGCTACGAGCTGTTAAGTATTTTCGAGCCTGGAGAAAATTTACCAGCTTCCCCTTTCGATGTATTAATTTCATATTTGTAGATCTTACTACTTTTTAAATTTTTATTTACAAATCTCACACGAGCGTAAGCTACAAAAAGCAACGAATGGATAAAGAGCAACAATGAGGATAGTGATAAGAAAATATTAATGATTGATTGGATTCGATTCACACAGAATGTATCTAATGATCTAAATCATTGCTTAACAAAAGACATAAGAAGTAATCACACAATAGGCATGAATAAAAACAGAACAAGCTATAGGAAAAAAAGAAACGAATCGGGCTTCCATTTGCACAAACTAGATGCTAATTACAGCTAAAGATAATAATGAGTTATTATTTGTCGTCTTGATAAATAAATAAAGATAGAGGACAATTCAAAAATAGTTTATTATAAATGAGGTCAAGATAACTTAAGTTTAAGTTATATAAATGAGAATAAATTAAAGATTATCCAATAAAATGAAATTAATTGCTTTTTTATTCAAACTATAAATAAAGGAAATACATTCTTTTAATTTTAAATAATATTCGATATTAGGAAATTAAATGGCTTCAAGATTTATGGTGGGTTTTTTTTCATTTATTCAGAAGTAATTTCTCATTATAGATTCAGTTTTATAAATAGCAATAATAGTTAATTAATTAATAATCAACTTAAATTACAAATTATCTAATATTAGAAAAATTTAAAACATGTGTGCATTGTATATTTTAGTTTTATATCGTAAATAGTTTCAGTGATTTTTTTGTCATATCATTTATTATCAAAACGAATTTTCTTAGATTTGGATCTGCACAACACACCTTTAGTAGTTTGAATCTACACAAACACACCTTGTTTAAAAAGATTCCAGCACGAAAAATGGCCTTATGTACTGTACTGTACGTACCATATAGCATGAAGTCATACACTAGTGCTTTCAAATGTTTCGGACGCCCATCTTGTATGATATACCCATACTTTTATAACCTTTGTTTGTTATCGTTGCAAATTTACAGTAATTTTAAATTTCTCCCGGAGATTTATTAAACAGATAGCAAAAAACTTTCTAACGTGCGATTTAAATTGAAAAATCAATTTGCGAATATGATAAATTCGCTTTCCTCTGTACAGAATTGAAGCCATGTATACTACAGAAGAAGTTTATATTGCTAAATAAATAAACATTTCGACAATTTAAAAGAAAGTTTATAATTTTATAAAAATCAAATTAATTATATTATAATAAAAAGAAAATAATTGAATAAATACGTGATTAATTTGTTTTAAAGTTAATTCTGAGAATTTTTATTTAATTTTTATTCGTTTACAACTAAAATGCAATTTTATAGAAAATTTTTCTTGAAAATCTGATAAAAATCTTAATGGAAAACTACAATAAAGATACGAGATCAATCTACATAAATGACACATATATATATAAAATATATGCTTAATATATTAGGCTAATTATAAATTATATACACGTTTTTTTTTTTTAAATTGTCCTTAAAAATGTACCTAATTTTAAGGACAGCCAATTTACTTATATCTAGTTTTTGCATACGTAAGTACTCGAGTATCTGCAAGAAATGTTAAACTATTTAGATGATTTTCCTTGCTAAAAATTAAAGTTTTGACATATACAAATTTATTCTAATTTCAAAAATAAACTTTTAAACAATGCGATAAAGAAAGCTGATAATCATTTAATATCATAATTTATAACTTTCTCCAAGGAAAAGAAACACTTAGCAATCTAGATCAATAAATAAAGTATACGTTGATTTGTAAATACTTTATATAAACTTAAAATCTATTGAGTTTAATGAATTAAAATTTTTCTCGAAAATTTAAATTATCTTAAAATGTTATTTTGAAGAATTATTCTTTTATTTTTAACAAATTCGAAACTTATTTATTTATATCTTTATACAGAGAATAATAATACGTTAATTGGTAAGATAAATGTAGAAAATGTTAGAAAAATTAATCAAATGTGTACACTATTTAATAATTAAACTGTTAATTTACGCAAATTAATCGTTTAATTATTAATTTAGTGTTAAATTTATATTTAAAAAAAAAAAGCTATTTTCATTTCGTATTTTTTTTTCTATGCATTTCGCTTTAAAATACAGATTTTTGCATGTAAATTTACGTGTTATATTCTTACTATAAATAACTAAAAATATTTTCTAAACGAATTCGATTGTTTAAATCGCAAATATGTACAAGCAATGAAGATGGATCGCATTTTCCTGGAAAGCACTAATATTTTATTTTACTATATNATTCTTTTTTTTAAAAATTCTAAATGATCTATTTGCATTTCTATTTTTAAAATGTATTTTTAAAAATTATTTATAGATTAACAGTAGACTATACTTTTTTAGTTTAAATACATGCATAAATGTTTAAGATAATATTTAATCGTTTAACGTATTGTAAATTAAAAATTTTTTTATTTGATTCGTTTATTTTCAATTATATTTTTGTAATTAAAGTTCAAGCTGTCTGTATGTTCGAATTCAAGTGAATTGGTGAGGCATTTTGTAGAATTCATAGTATCTAATGCCGTATCGTATTTCGTTGGGATAATTTGAACATCGCTTTTAGGAAAGAATGGAAGACCGTAGACCATGTGCATGCATGTGCGGAGTTCATTCTGCCATGAACACTCATGGCTGACTGAGACAAAGGTATATACTTCTCCTGACCCACTACAAGCGTGTCAGGAGGGTTAATATCTATTCTTCCCCTTGACTGTCACGAAATCGTTGTGGTTTCAATGGTGAGGCAGGAAGCAACGTATGTCTCTGGAATACGGAATGACGTTTCGATAGCTATTTGTTCACCTGACCTTCGCTATCTCCCCGATTGTGAGTGGTATTAAGACAGTTGTCGCCGGTTGCTGTTGCCGAAGGCTATCTGGTCGTTTTATGCACTCCTATTAATAACGACAATTCTTATCGTGACAGAGACGGTTGCAAATGAGATACAATGCGTTACTAGCTTATTTCTACTTAAGGGTGTAACTAAGTGCAGTGGCTCGATGTTAAATACCATTTAAAAGTCTTTTTTGTTAAAGCGTTTCGGTTAATTAGATGTGTTCATCTTTCTACCATAAGAATGGTGGTTTAATAATCAATAGAATCGATTCATTTAGTAACATTGTTTGACGCCCATTCACGAAAAACGAGATTTTCGTGGATCATAAACAATTTCCTTATTGGATTCTTTAATAAAGAAACAGATTTATGAGTTATATAGTCCTATAGCAAACATCGTTAAATATATGATACTAGTTGTGAGCAGGAAAGGGTGAAGAACAATTTATCTTTTTTTTCCCTCCTCCTCCGAAAATGCCAGAGTTGAGAGGAGGTGGATTCAACGAACTAACGTATTTATGACCCGTTTTGTATGGCGATTAAATGTATCTTATAATACTGCAACGAGATATGTTCGTACAATTAAGCCGTTATCTTCAACTTTTTAGGGCGGGGATTAAAGAAATATAGAGAGTTCACTTCATCTTTAGTGGGGTATGTAATATTAGTGTCAAATGATGTCTTTGTTTTTTATTACATCCATTCATTTAATCTCAAAAATTACTTCAGAAAAAGAATTTAGTAATTATAAGTTAAATAACGCATTTCTAACGCTAGCTTATAAAGATGTTACTTTTTTTTCCTGTTATTCATTTAGATGTTCACTTCGTTTAAGTCAAAAATTTGATAGATGTCCTGTTATGAGAAAAATACGGCCCACTTAACCCGTGCGATGCGGATGAAAAGCAGATTTCCAAACAATGCTTGAAGTCATTAAGACATATTACCTGTGGAGTCAATAGTAATCGACTTTGCCGTATTCCATCATATTGAAGGTAGTTGCTGTCAATAGCAGCACGCTAGCTATCAGATTTTCTATGTTAGAATGCAAAGAGAGTTGTTTTATATTCATTTTTTTTTAAACAAAGACTTTGTGACCTTCCTAACAAATACGCGATCGTTTACGTTATAAGTTATCTTAAATTATTCTTTTAACGAAATTATAGAATGCTTTATCATCATAAAAGATAGAAATAGTGTCTAAAATGTTTGTTGTTACGAATGTAAATGCGATAATGAATCTGTAAATCAGTTTTATTACTTGTAAAAATGAGTATAGTTAGAAATATATCATTCATTTAAAATGAGTCTAATGAAGATTTTTTCCTTGTTAGAAGTCGCTATTATATATGTTAAGGATCTCTTTTATGGCTATTCTTATATTTTCCAAAAAGGGTAAGTTCCTTTACAAATGTGAAACGCGGAAACTTCCAATGAATGGCTTGGAGTTAACAACAGAGTCGAAATTTCCGTCTAACTGGTAAGGCGACAACTAAGTAATATTTGTGGCGTCATTGTCGTATTCAGCCAGGCATGTCCTGAATAAGTGGGTTATTAATTAAACTAGTTATCTCCAGCACGACACCGTGTCCTTCATTTGTCATTAGACACGTGAAAAGGCGTGGTTTACGACTATTTCTTACGACGCCAATTCATTTAATTTTCGAAACATACTTAAAAGAATTCATTTTCGTATAAGGTGCTTAATAGTGTTATGAATTCATCAAATGATTTTCTTTTTCAGGTAAATCGTCCATTGACAATGAAAAAGGAAGGAATTCAAACTCGCAATCGTAAACTATCTTCGAAGAGCAAGAAAAAGAAGGGATGCGGGATCGCTATCCCAGAGTGTATAAAACCGCTCGATAAACCGTTTTCCAGCTTCACGCCTACCGGACAATTAGCATCATCAATGTCCTCGATGTCGTCGATGTCTGTCACCGTTAATCATTACATGCATCAAGGCAACATGCCCATATCCATGGCAGGTTCGTTTGTAACATCGCCACCAATGCACATGAATACCGCACCCGGATTATCCACATTACCGCTTCCATCCGGAGGACCTTTGCAACTAGGTACCGGTGGTCTCGGACTCGCCACTTCCAACAGTATGGTAGGTGCCATGGCCTGACTGATGCCGGAAAGATTGCATCACTTAACATGATGCGATTGTGATTAATAAAGCTAACGACTTATAAGTGGTGGTAAAATAAACTTGTGAATGAATGTAACGGACTCCTGCAAAACTGAACAATGCGGGTCTCTTTCTTCCTACCACCGGCAACATATACTGACGATGCCATTTGTACATCCTCCTCCGTATTAATTTCTTCTTATCGAAGACATTTCGTGTTGTATGTGCATCAAATCTTCGTAGGTCTGGAAACTGACGACAATAGCAAATTTAGCATCGTCTTCCTCACACTTCAAACTTTTTTGAATTTTTTTTTTTGTTTTGTTTTTTGTGAATATGACCGTTTATGGAAAAGGGGATTCTTTCGCTCTATAATTCATGCTTTAACAGAATTTTTCAAAAAAGTGAACTCGCATCTCTCAGTGCCAAAATCAAAGAGGGACTTTTTCATTTTAGTCTATCGATTGACATTACAACGAGACGGGCTGGACTCGCCCAAAAAACTTAACCTTTACGTCGACGGGTGCCGGTCAGAACCTCATACAAAATATTCATTCATTCTTACTATTTTTCCTTCTCGAAATGGAAGTGACAAAAAAAAAATAACAAAAATATAACAAAAAATCATCCGTAACGATTTAAGCGAAGACGATGGAGACGGAATAGCGTGTACATAACTATTACTACTGGTGTCGTAGAACTATTGTAAAAACTGTCCTCAGTCGTCCACGTTTCTATGTAGGCCTATAAATGCATGTCTTTAGTGTTCGATCGCTAATAACTGATTTTTCCCATTTCCCCATCTACGTGTCGGGCTGATGGTTTTCTTTTTTGTTTTGTTATCTGGTCGCCCGCCAAGTGGACAGAGGAAAGCGGGATACAGGGACAGATCTCTTTACTTCGGAGACAGGGAAGGTGATTTTTCAAGATAAATACATCTAGAGGAACGCTCGCTTGGAATAGAGCTTTTGGATGCATGTTCTGCTTTTGTTTTCATGATTTTTCCATACTGTTCGTATGTGCGTTTGAATAATATATAGTGAGAAAACGAGATTTCATTCAAGGCACGGGTGTAAATAATGTTCACAGCACGGAAATAAAATCATGTAGAAGGATTGTCTCCCATTTTTGCAGAATTGTTTGATTCTACTCTTTAAAAACTCTCAGTTCATTTTTTTTTAATTGCTTAAATTATTTCATTTCAAAATTAAACAAATTTCCAAAAATTATTTTATTTGAAGTTTGTTTTATTTACAAGAGATTAAAAAAAAAACTATTCAAAAATGTAACTTAATTAACCAACCAATGAATAAATATGTATATTTTTTTCCCTTGGTAATATTTCTCACAAGTAAATGTTATTTTTTAAAATTTATCGTTTAATTTTAAAATATTTTTTAGGTGATATATCTTCAAGCTTTTGTATTGGTTTTACTGATGGGAAAACTAATGAGGAAAGTGTTTTTTGGTCAGTTGAGAGCTGCGGAAATGGAGGTTAGATTGTTGTTTTAATATTTGTAAAGCATAAACATAAATTTATACTTTATCTTTATGAATTCAGAACCTTACTTTAGTCAATACTGTTTTCGTAGTATTGCATATGTCATATCTATGTTTAGTGTGGGTATGCATCAAACTTAGCAGCAAACAGATCTTTTCGTTTTAAATGTTTGAAAGTTAGAATCAATTGCACATTAGATTAAAATAAATATGGTAAACTAGGGGAAAAATTATTCAAATCTCGCAGAATTGTTTTATATTGTATAATAGACATGAATAAATAATTAAAACTTATTAAAATATGAAATGAACTGTAACTATTGATAATAAATGTGTATGCATACTCTATATCTAAAAAGTTAAAGTCCCAATAAACATAGGTTATAAACTTATAAGAAAGAAGTTCAAGCCTGTTTTATTTTCTTATATCAAAGATGATAAAAGTGATTGCCTATGGTCCATTAAAAAAACATTCAATTTTTTAAGGACCTTTGAGGTGTTACAATTTTAAATGGTCTTCACACTGTTATGTAGATCTTTGATACATTTGAATTTACAGTATTGTCTGGCTTAGAATGGTGCTGACTTTACATATCTTCCTTAGGCATGAAAATAAAATAAGCTCTAATTCCTTCCCTGTGGGTTTTATGACTTGTTTATTAGGACTTTTAGGTTTAGATATAGATTGTGTGTGCGTGTTTATTACTAACAGATCTGTCTCAGATAATTAAATTATTTGTATAGGGTAAACTCTGTACAGATAATTTAAATATCTGAGATTGATGTGCTACTTACAATTCATTATGTGAACAATTAAAAGAAATACTTATAATAATGTAAGAAAATAAATTTATCTTTCTATATACAGGATGATTCAAATTAAAGTTACCTTATTCAGCACCTAATGCAGAGAGTGGGTGAAATGTGAAACTTTGTTAAGTTCGATTTGTACATGTTTCAGACTGTGAGGAAGAGATTTATGACAAAAAAGTTTAAAAATTGCCTCTGATGATACTAATCACATGCAGTCTGTCAGTTAAATTTACAAAAAACTTTGTACTCAACTATAATTAGCTTATTCAGGCATAGACACTTATAAGAATTTAGTTTAGTTTAAAAGTTAATGAATTTTTTTAATGATTAAAATGTTATTTTTAATTATTAATTGAATTATTTTTTGACTATTTCTTTGTTTTTTCAGCATCTTATAGAAAGATCATGGTATGCAGTTACTGAAACATGTTTAGCTTTTACTGTGTTCCGAGACGATTTCAGTCCGAAATTTGTAGCATTGTTTACTCTGCTACTATTTTTAAAATGTTTTCATTGGTTGGCCGAAGATCGAGTTGATTATGTAAGTAAAAGATTTTTCATAGTGACGTAAAAGTTAATTTTTTTTAATGGACACTATAATTAGTAATGTAAACTTGCATCATTTGAACATAATTATCATAAATCATTAATTCATTAAAATTAAAATGTCTATGTTAATTGATCTTTGTATAATAATAAATCTAATAATTATATGTTTCTCAGTTATGTTTTTTTTTTTTTTTTTGCAATTATATGTTAAATATTTTCTGCACAGTACTTTCTCCATTATAAAACTCTTCAGTTATATATTTTTCATTTATATGATTTTGCACTTACAAATAATACTTTTTTGGTACCCTAAAATACTGATTTCTTACTTATGTGTTCACTTTGAAATGGAAAAATTCAAAGTGAATATTAAAAACAGTGAAAAGTGAATTGTGTGTGTATTCACTTCTGCTTAGTATTCACACGGACAGCAAATTACTAGCAAATGTGTTTAGTTGTGCAGAGTGTAATAGTGAGGTAAGGAAAAGGAACTGCTTGGTTGGAATAGAGTTTAATATAAACTATACACAGTAGACATACAAAAGAACAAGATCTACATAGAACAGGGTCTTCTTGTATATGGAACAATTCTAAGTACCATTTGAAATGTTCCTAGGAGAGTGCCACTATACTCTCACCAACAAAATGCAAAAAGCAAAGCAAATAATATGTAACGTGTGCCATTTATGACAAGTTGGGAGTTTAGCAAATTGGTCTGCTAGTCCAACACATTGAAAATTTTTGCTTTCCATTTATTGCAGTGTAACCAATTATGCTAAATGAATAAAAATCACTTTTGGTTTTTCATTCATTTTCACTATTCACTGTCAGTATAAGCTAATCTTTAGAATGACTTCATTTGTCACATGACTGGAGTTTTGGCAGAAAGAGACAATTGATGTCCCATACTGTATCAGTATGTGAAAGTCCATTGAAAAAACATGAAACAAAAATTGATCAATTTTTTAAAAGTACATGACTTAATTTCATACTGTTTTACTATTCCTTTTAAATGTTGTTCAAAGATAGAAATTTCGATTTACTATAATGTATATGTTAAGAATTACACTGTGCTATGCCATACTTTTGTATTGACTATATTCACTCTGAAGGCAATTAAAAGTTGCATCACTTGTATATTTTCTTTCTTATTTTTCTCAGTTTCCTTGAAAAAACGTAAACGGAGTTCAATATATGTTAAACAAATCTAATAATTATATCTTTCTCAGATTGGCTGATTAAAATTATCTTACAATATATAATGAACAATGATTTTATTTATGTGTTTTTTCATTGAAAAGTTTTAAATTATAACTGAGTAAATTTAGGAAGTATTATATTAAAAATGGGGCTGCATTTTGAAANATTCTACGAGTCGATGTATATATATATATATTTTTTATTATTATTCTCTTATTGAAAACCATAAATAGATTCAAAGGTCGCGTAAAATTAATATAGCTTAAAATAGGTTTATTTATTCTACAACATTTAGAATCAAATCTTATAGAATAGAATTAGACTTAATTTTTACATAAATATGTGAAAATAAATCGCTTCGAATTTCAAATAGAACCACGAATTTACCATCGACATCAGTGAAAGAGGAAAATTTATATATCTGTATACGAGAAAGACAAGATGCGTGCACATGTAGATGACAACGCACTGTTGGCGGGGTTTAGTGCGTGTAGATGAGCACGTGCATTTCAAGTGGGGGACACGCGATCACGAAACTTATCGAATCGACTCAATGCAGGTGACTGCACGAAAGAATACGTGATAGATCTGACATGATTCGTATGACAAATACGGAGAATACAACATGTTTATAATTTCCAGGTATCCTATTTGTTATTTTACCGTAATGAATAGAATCAAAACAATGTTATTTTGAAATAAAATTTGTATAATTTTCCTAAATATCAAGGTTACTTTAAAAGAACATACACAATGGACTGTAGATTTAACTCTTAAGATAAAGACTATTACAATGCTAAGTTTTAACAGAAAGCTTTATTTGACTTCAGTTCTGATGTATCTTAGGTCGAAGATAAGTTCCAATTAAATAGGCGAACAGCATTCTGCTTCGGGTATGTCTTATGTTAATTTTCTGTATTCAGGGTCATCGTCGACTTGGGTTAGAGCGGCTCTTTTTATCATTTATACGTAGAAATTTTCTTTATTAGAAAGAAGTAGTTTCAACAATTTATTACTTGATTTATTGATAAAAATAACATTAATTCATAGGGATAGATCCGCTACGAGCTGTTAAGTATTTTCGAGCCTGGAGAAAATTTACCAGCTTCCCCTTTCGATGTATTAATTTCATATTTGTAGATCTTACTACTTTTTAAATTTTTATTTACAAATCTCACACGAGCGTAAGCTACAAAAAGCAACGAATGGATAAAGAGCAACAATGAGGATAGTGATAAGAAAATATTAATGATTGATTGGATTCGATTCACACAGAATGTATCTAATGATCTAAATCATTGCTTAACAAAAGACATAAGAAGTAATCACACAATAGGCATGAATAAAAACAGAACAAGCTATAGGAAAAAAAGAAACGAATCGGGCTTCCATTTGCACAAACTAGATGCTAATTACAGCTAAAGATAATAATGAGTTATTATTTGTCGTCTTGATAAATAAATAAAGATAGAGGACAATTCAAAAATAGTTTATTATAAATGAGGTCAAGATAACTTAAGTTTAAGTTATATAAATGAGAATAAATTAAAGATTATCCAATAAAATGAAATTAATTGCTTTTTTATTCAAACTATAAATAAAGGAAATACATTCTTTTAATTTTAAATAATATTCGATATTAGGAAATTAAATGGCTTCAAGATTTATGGTGGGTTTTTTTTCATTTATTCAGAAGTAATTTCTCATTATAGATTCAGTTTTATAAATAGCAATAATAGTTAATTAATTAATAATCAACTTAAATTACAAATTATCTAATATTAGAAAAATTTAAAACATGTGTGCATTGTATATTTTAGTTTTATATCGTAAATAGTTTCAGTGATTTTTTTGTCATATCATTTATTATCAAAACGAATTTTCTTAGATTTGGATCTGCACAACACACCTTTAGTAGTTTGAATCTACACAAACACACCTTGTTTAAAAAGATTCCAGCACGAAAAATGGCCTTATGTACTGTACTGTACGTACCATATAGCATGAAGTCATACACTAGTGCTTTCAAATGTTTCGGACGCCCATCTTGTATGATATACCCATACTTTTATAACCTTTGTTTGTTATCGTTGCAAATTTACAGTAATTTTAAATTTCTCCCGGAGATTTATTAAACAGATAGCAAAAAACTTTCTAACGTGCGATTTAAATTGAAAAATCAATTTGCGAATATGATAAATTCGCTTTCCTCTGTACAGAATTGAAGCCATGTATACTACAGAAGAAGTTTATATTGCTAAATAAATAAACATTTCGACAATTTAAAAGAAAGTTTATAATTTTATAAAAATCAAATTAATTATATTATAATAAAAAGAAAATAATTGAATAAATACGTGATTAATTTGTTTTAAAGTTAATTCTGAGAATTTTTATTTAATTTTTATTCGTTTACAACTAAAATGCAATTTTATAGAAAATTTTTCTTGAAAATCTGATAAAAATCTTAATGGAAAACTACAATAAAGATACGAGATCAATCTACATAAATGACACATATATATATATAATATATGCTTAATATATTAGGCTAATTATAAATTATATACACGTTTTTTTTTTTTAAATTGTCCTTAAAAATGTACCTAATTTTAAGGACAGCCAATTTACTTATATCTAGTTTTTGCATACGTAAGTACTCGAGTATCTGCAAGAAATGTTAAACTATTTAGATGATTTTCCTTGCTAAAAATTAAAGTTTTGACATATACAAATTTATTCTAATTTCAAAAATAAACTTTTAAACAATGCGATAAAGAAAGCTGATAATCACTTAATATCATAATTTATAACTTTCTCCAAGGAAAAGAAACACTTAGCAATCTAGATCAATAAATAAAGTATACGTTGATTTGTAAATACTTTATATAAACTTAAAATCTATTGAGTTTAATGAATTAAAATTTTTCTCGAAAATTTAAATTATCTTAAAATGTTATTTTGAAGAATTATTCTTTTATTTTTAACAAATTCGAAACTTATTTATTTATATCTTTATACAGAGAATAATAATACGTTAATTGGTAAGATAAATGTAGAAAATGTTAGAAAAATTAATCAAATGTGTACACTATTTAATAATTAAACTGTTAATTTACGCAAATTAATCGTTTAATTATTAATTTAGTGTTAAATTTATATTTAAAAAAAAAAAGCTATTTTCATTTCGTATTTTTTTTTCTATGCATTTCGCTTTAAAATACAGATTTTTGCATGTAAATTTACGTGTTATATTCTTACTATAAATAACTAAAAATATTTTCTAAACGAATTCGATTGTTTAAATCGCAAATATGTACAAGCAATGAAGATGGATCGCATTTTCCTGGAAAGCACTAATATTTTATTTTACTATATATATTTTTTTCTTTCTGATTTAAAAATGTTTTCAGAATTTTCAATATATTAATGCTAGAATGTATGCCAAATTTAGTTCCGGGGTTTTTAAGGAGAATTTTGATGACGAAAAATCAACTAAAATTTTTTTTTTTTTTTTTTTTCTATGTGTAACTCGATAATATATTGACCTAAATACATGATTTAGTGATTATTATTGATAATTATAGATACGAATTAAAGTAACGTAGCCTATATATTTTAAATTATAAATTTATTATATTTTAATGTAGAAAAAAAATAAAAGAAAATTTTGTGTGTTTATTACGTCTACAAAATGATAACAAATTTTTCTTCTTTTTCTTTCTAATTTTTATATTTAATTTAAAATAGAATGAAAATTTCTTTCATATATAATTAGCATTTAGGTATATTGTTGATGTATTTAGTAAACGTGATTTTTTTTTTTTCGAAAAGGCGTCAGTTACTTTGTGTATTGAAGAAACAAGTTGTTAAATGCATCCCGCAGGGGGATTTATACCTTATCGTTAGCGCCATCTGGTGTTCAAATTCATTTTTCTTTCTGTGTTGGATTTTGTATTCGGTTACGTACTTATAAATCCGTAAACATGACTCAATTTAGACAACGTATTTAATTTTAAAGCTAAGTTATAGTGGTTGCGCCTGTTTTTCTAAAGTAAAGAAATTATTTTCATTTGTATTTTTTTTTTGTTTCCCTCCACCTATTCTTTTCAAACGTAGACCTACCGCTGGCCGGATCTATTATAAATCTTATTTTTATCTCTTTGCCAATTATTTTTGAGTTATAGATTACTTTGAAACCTATATTGTGACGCGCGACTTTTTACTTGTTTATCTTTTTTTTTTTACAGAATTCTCTTAGAATGTAAGGTCGATTCGGCTCCATTAAAGATCGACTTATTGAAGATTAGAGTAAGATATTAGGGTGTATATTGAGTTAAGTGTTATTTATTTTCATTATCCGAGTTGTAATGTTTGAGAGAGTCTCATAATTTGGCTTTCTAACCTCTCATTTCAATCGCCTTTGCAGAAATGCTCGGAATATTGATAAGCGTGGAGATGTGGGAGAACAGGTGCACGGATGCCAATCTGATGTTAAATTGAAAATTTTCTACTGAAAATTACAGATAAACTGACAACGGAGGTTACTGTATATTGGCGCCATAGGGTATCTAATGTTAAAATCGTTTGATGTTGGACGGAGAGATCCGTATCTCTGATCGCACATCATGATAGCCTTGCATATGCTAGGGTTATTTGATACGTCCTCAAGGCGAAGAAAACTGTTGAAAGTACTGTCAGGTATTTATTATTAAGATTTTTTAAAATAAAAAAAAAAAACAACACTCCTACCTTTTACATCATTTTATACAAAAAAATGAAGTTATAAAAATCTCAAAGTTTGATTGAAGGATAATCATTTCATTTTAAAATAATTTACCATTCAAAATTGTCTTCTTATCTAACGTTATATCATAAATTTGAATTATGATTAGAAAATACATTACAATAATAATAATAATAATAATAATAATATTCATTCATATTATTCTACTACGAAGGAATAAAATATCAGCTTTTATTTTAATTTAAAGAAAATCTTTTATATATGTAAAGAATCTTTAATTAAATATTCAAGAAAATAAAACTTATAATTTTTTTTTATACGATATAATAAATGTCATCGAAAAAGTCACATAAAAGATACATTTTGAAACATTTTAAACATTTCAGTAGCCTTGGGTTATTAAGAAAAGTAGTAATATATTTACTTGCTTGCGGATTAACAAACTCTGCAAAAATAAAAAATTAAAAAAGAAAAGAATTCTTAAAATGTTTTGATGCATTAATCATATAAAATGAACTGTTTTGTTGTACTGAGACCTACTTAGGCCTATATCATAATTTTAACAATGTCTATTTTTGACGAGGCATGCCATACCCTGTAATAACATATTTCAACAAGGAAAAGAATAGGTTCTACAGTTTTCCAGAATAACTCGCTTCAACAACGTAGAAGTCTAAAGATCACGTGGAATGAAAAATTTGACAACGTAAATTATTTTATGTTATTATTTTTTACTTTTAGATTCTAAACTGATAGAATATAAAAGCATAAAAATGATCCAAATTTTTTTTACTGCTTTCATTAACAATGAATATCTGTTTTATATTAGAATTAAATTATATAATTATTTGTGATGAAAATAATATAATTTACTTTTTTTTAAAAAAATAAATATAGGCTAGTTATACCTACATATTTTAAAAATTGAAGAAAGATAAATAAATTTAAGAAAAACCAAGCTAAAAAATTATATTTTTGATATGTTCGATCTTTAAAAATCTATAAATAAAAGTTAAATTATTCTCCATTTTCTTACGTGAGAATAATTCATTCGCTTATAAATTATTTCTAATCAGAAAAATATAAATTGTAATTCGTTTAATAATAATAAATTATAGGGATAATAAATCATATGCTGCGAATCTTACAGAGTATATACTTCTATATTATTACTAACAATAATGTAGAAGTATATATTCTGTAGTCTACTAACAGCTTTTTAATTATTCTTTATGAAAGAGAGATTGAGAGAGATTTATTAAACTTTAAATTCACGTTTTCGAAAGATATTTAATTTGGAACAATTTTTAATATTACAAAACAATTATATTTACAAATGCCATAAACATTTTTGCAGTAANACATTATATATATATATATATATATATATATTTTACATTTGTAATAATGTAAATATATAAGTTAATAGATGAAAGAAACAATAAAATATATAATATACTAAAATGTTTTTATTTTATTTCATTATTTCTTATAGAACGAAACGATCCTTTGTGCAAAATCATCGAATATTTTTGTCTGATTGCATTAAATTTAAATGACGTTATTTCTTAAAAGCTATTTACTAGATACTTCAAGGTGATTGACTTCCAACAGAAATAATCTTTTGAATATATTCAACTTCTACAAGGCAGTACTCGTAACGTCCATCACCGGAGGGTAGTTGACCATTTGATGGACACACTACCACCAGGAGACAGCTGTCCCCTAAAAGTTATGAACGATGCTGCAAAGACAATGCCTACCTAAGGCCACACACTGGACAATAGCTGGACATTGACAGTGACAGATTTTCTCCCATTACCGTTGGCGTCAGTCTTGTTTATAATTGTCCGTAATTGGTGGGGACAGACGGCAGGAGGTAGGAAGCTGAAGCATCTGCAGAATTTATTGTTTTTCTAATACTTGTGGTATGGAGAAAGATGGAGAGCTGACGACTTCATCCTGCAAAGAAGTTATTTTAAAATTTTATCTCTGATCAAACATTGATGAAAAAACTTATATATTTAGTTGAATGAGATATCCTCGGTAATTCTAGAAGAGGTGAGGGATAAACAAAAAAAAAAAAAAATAGAAACCGGTATTTTTCTTTCACCCATTGATAAGAATCTAATAATATTTCCAACAAAGAGTAAATTTTTTGCATTCGAACTTTTATCAAATTATCTAGAGTAGATAAATGGGATTATAGGCCTTTATAAAATATTGTTTTAATTCCTACCGAGCATTTTAATGATACCGAGTTAAGTTTAACGTTCTTATCAGAGTTTTTAATAAAAACTCGGGGGTTTCTTGCCAGCCGGCGAATGGTCGTCTTAGTAATTTGATGATACCTCGGCCAAAAATCGACCCAAAATTAGCAAAAGCACTAATGATATTTTTGAACGGTAGCAAAACCCTTTCGCGTATCCCAAGCAAGAGATGAAAGTGGCTAATTTGACTTGAGAAATTTCATTTGCTGTTAGATGCGATGCCTGCCGCCCGCGGTCTTGAGACACCCTGCATTAAGATAATGAGCAAACACTAAAGTGGAAGCTTAATACGAAAAAAGGGAGGATGGGAGAAAGCAGAAGACAGCATCCAGGACATTATTAAGGTTAGGGGCTACTTTAAGCTAATGATGTCTTAAGCGTACAAGGCGTCTCTTTTCCATCCCACCCTCTTTCTCACTCGATGGTCTGTCTCTCATTAGATCTTTCCCGAACTGAATGTTGTAAAAAAAGACTTTAATGGTCGTATTTAAACAAATTAACGATCCTTTTTAAAAGTTCTTCCTGTCTCTGACGACGCTCTAGTAGTAAATTTTCACTGTTGTCATGGTTACAGACGCTTATGTTTTTCATGTGGCTGTTGGAGAGTGTTTTGCTGAACCTGGACGAAAAGCCGAGTGGTTGATGATTAGCTGATTTAACATTCAATAGACTCTATACTCATACACTCGAAGCATCAACCGAACGCAATCATTTAAGTTCCGATAGTTTAACGACGTCGGCAAACAAAATTAAACACGGAGTGCCAACTAAGTCGATAGTTCCCATCAACCGAACACTTAGATTCTTTAAAAGATTCATTTAGCAGGCATTAAAATTAAAATGATATTGAAATAAATTCTTCTATTTTTTAATCTAACTTCTTTTCTATTTCATTTATTCTCCTTATTGAAATTTCTCTCCTTAAATGCGCAATGTAATATTACACCTATTATAAATACAATTTAACTTATTATCAATCTAAAATTAAATGAACTTATTTCATTTAATATCTTATCATCTGTACTATTTTAACTTTACAATTAATTAGAGAATATCATTATTTAATTTAATTTCATTTAACATTTAGTTGTAGTTTTATTTTGATTAAATTAAGCATAATATTTGTGATTCTCGATAACATATGGCCTAAACAAGTAGCCTTATGTCTAATTAACATAAAAATAAAAAAAAATAATTAATGTCCAAGTCTGATTTTGTTATTAAATCTTCATTACTTAAATCTATATATTTTCAATAGAAATATACTCTAGAAATAAAAATAAATTGAATATTAAACTATCGTTTGTATTATTTTAACCTGTAAAATCAAAAATATAACTTTAGTTCTGGATTTATCAGGATCTTGTTCATTTTAAATTCGATTTCTTAGAAATTTTCCTAATAAATTGAGTGAGTACAAGTCGACCCCCCTATAACACTGTTGATAATTCAGTTTTATATGAATTCCATGTTGTAAGAGTCACTTAGATTTTACAAATATGTGTATCTGGCTGTGAACGGCTCACGTATTTGTAAAATCTAAGTGACTCGTACAACATGGAATTCATATAAAACGGAATTATCAACAGTGTTATAGGGGGGTCGACTGGTATCTTCAATTCAATTTAGAATGTATCACATAATTCGATATTTTTATAAATCTTTCTATTTGTATAACTTTTGGCCGTAATTTGTACGATAAATACAAACGATGACGTAGTCTGTACGATAAATCTGTTCAGTTTAAGTGACTAATGTGATCTTAAACACGATCTAAAGATGACATTATCTCTGATAAACTCTATGATTTATCAATTTTGGTTTCGTTTTGATTTCAGTCTGTCTATTTATTAAAATCTTCAATATTTTATTTATTTATAAACTAGATATATCTCAAAATAACAATTTTTGTATATAAACTTAATATAAATTCTATTTCTAAATCGTATTCTTTCAAAATAACAATATAAACCGATGAATTACTGATTATAGTTTTTAAAATCATCAATATAATTTCATCAAAGAAATTGTTTGTTAATGAGGAAAAAAAATAAATTAGTTACAAATTTAATAATCTTTAGATTTTGATCACGCACGTCGCAATTAGCGAATTTATTTTGTTATCAAGTTAGTAGGTAAAAGTATTCCCTATAGAGAAAGTATATAAAGTGGGAGATGGCTTGTTCACATAGCTTCGCAGCCAGTCCAAAAGAAGCAATAAATTGGTAATGGTAGCCTGCTGTTACGAGCTGTTAAATTATAGGTTTGGAGATATAGTCATGTTGTGACAGATCTGGAAACAGGATTTTGCGGACAGATCGGAATTCTCTTCTCTTAAGTGTAGCCTGTTCAAAACCGATGTCACCAAGACCACACTAAGAGCGATTAAAACGATTGGGCGTTTCATTTACTTTCAAATGTTATTCAACGACAGATATTTTAGAAATGTTAAACGCCAATAATGAGAATCGATGACAGCAGAAACGGTCCTTGGCACGATGAATCGGAGCAATTGCCATTCAATTTCTGTCACCGGGTAATTACGAGAGAGTCGGGAGATGCTCTGTTCAGCCCATAAATACTAAAAACAAACATAGAAGATTGTATTTAATCCCAACAGATAAATGTAGAAAATTACTCTCCTTATATCCTCTTTATTATTAATACGATGCAATAATAATAATGACAAATGCTAGCTTTTTATATCTTTCTTTCTCTGGAAAATAGCATTTTCCGATTGAGATTTCGCTTTAAAAAAAAAACACGAATACAGTAATTCAATGTCTAAAATATTATACTTTACGAAAAACATTGTGTATAACAATTTTATTGTTAAAGTAGACTAAATTAAATGTTTTATTTTTATATTAAATGAAACGATGATGAGAACTATAAAATTTAGACAGTTTAGAATATAAAATGAGTCTACAAATCTTATTATTGTTTCTATATTTATAATAGTTTATATATGGTTTCATACCGAATAAGTAAGAAAAAAAAAATATGCTAGAAAATAAAGAAATAAAAATTAAATTATAATTCGAATTAATTAACTCATTACGCAAATTTTATAATTAAATTATTTATAAAAAGCCAATTTTCATTTTTAAATAAAATGTACACAAATTAAAATAAAATAAGACTTTAATTTATTAATTGTACTTTAAAAACTTATCGAAAATTTCTTTGGTGAAATTTTGAAAGTCAAATAATAATTTTTAAAACATCTTTTTTTCTTTCAATTTATAAAAAAAAATCTTAGATTTTATACTTTTTATGCAATACTTGAAACGAATTTTTTAAGTTTGTATTAATATTGATGAATTAAAAAAAAATAATTTAATTCAAAGTTTAAAAATTCGTAAAATAAAGAGTATAATGTTGAGTAAATTTATAGTTATTTTGGAGAAAATGAGCAATATAAAGGCATTTTTAGTTTGTGCATTAAAAAAATTGGAAGCATTTGAAAAGCAGCCAAGAATATTGAATAATGATTAAAATCAATTAATGTTTTCGGGAGCCTAGAGCTACTAATAGCCTAGCAGGACCAAAATTTGAATATTTTTGCAGTTTTTTCGAACTTAATTTTTTATTACTCAATATTAGATGAATAAAGAAGTTCTTTCTTATCACCAATTGGAACAGAACTGGTAAGGGGGACAGTAGTAATTCTTCTTCGCCCCTAAGTAATTAGAGAGCGATTAGAGACCAGCTCTTCCCTAGGGAAAGCCTACTTTTAGGGGAAAGCTTT
This sequence comes from Centruroides sculpturatus, assembly GCF_000671375.1. NCBI lineage: Eukaryota > Metazoa > Arthropoda > Arachnida > Scorpiones > Buthidae > Centruroides > Centruroides sculpturatus. The sequence continues at coordinate 437,716 of NW_019384733.1, read as the reverse complement.
TTCTTTCGTCAACCGGAGACGTAAACCAACAATAGCGAGGATATAAATCACACAGAAACAAAGTGAAAAGGGGACAAAAACGGGGAATAATCTATAGATAGAAAAGCCTCATGGTCAAAAAAGCGGGTAAAAAACAAGGAAGTTTGACACAGAAGAAGCGAAAGTTTGGAAAGGAGTATAAAACAAATGACATTCATCATTTAAGGGGGTAAGTCGCGTAGTTACAATAGAACGGGAGGCAAAAAATAAGGAAGGAGAAGAAAGCGTTTCTCACTCGTCTTATCCAAACATTGACATTAGAAGGTGCTGATTACGACGGGCGTCGACCAATCATGTCTTTAGATTTGTTGGCTATAGTACTTTTACTAACTTGAATGGGTGTTGGAGGGTAGACCGAAATATAAAAACACCACCGATGATGTAAGGTCTCATTATGGTCACATCAATCACCTGCACATTTCGCAAATTACAATCGTTTTCGAGATGAGATAAGGCTGCTGGAAGGGAGGTGAATGGGGCGAGGGAACATCGAAATCCAGACAGCATCGAGGACCGTGCTGCAAGGACTTAATCACATTCAATGCTCACCCCCCAACACACGCCAAGTGACAGAAACGTTTAAAACGTATCTGCTTATTATCTGGTGTGTTTGTGTTGGGATGTGGGAGCTATGCCTCCCATTATCACAGATGGATGGAAGCAATTACCGTGCTTCTTTGCCGGTTTTTTCTTCCTTCGAAGGTGGAGACAGTACAATGCCACCGACACTTTAATCACATTGTGGCCAATTTGCTACCCACAGTTTGCCAAATCAAATCGTTATTATAACGACATATAAGACTCGTAGTTAACATAGGCAGCTCCGTTCTAATTGGAAAATGATAAATTGTTGGGATTTCCCTTTTAGCGAATAAAAACTGTAGCTCGTAAATTTATTATAGGCGTGTTAGCTTATTTATAAAATATAGATAATGTCTAGACCTATTATTAATTGATCTTAAACATACGCTCTGACATTGATCCTTTAGCTTTTCGGATTGAAAAATTCGGTAAATCCAATTTTGGTAGCCTATGTTTATGATCAATGATAGCTTGGGGTTAATGGTTTAAGATCTATAACTGATATGATAATTATAAAAAAGAGATATAACATATGTGAATGTAAAACATTTTCTCTCTTTTTTTTTTCTTCTTAACCACGTTAGAAACTGGTGAGACTCGGTTAAACGCCTGCAGGATTTAAAAGTAGTTTGATCAGTAGAGAAATTCAGCCTTGCTGTAAAGAAACAACTTGAAATTTTCTGCCGTTTTCTAAAAATGATAAGCAAATTTCGCATAAAAACAAGTTTTTAATTTTAATGAATGACTAAAGTTTGCGTGTGGATTAGAAACTCCAATAAGGTTTCCTCGTTACATTTGATTTATTGTGTCTAAATAAGATATTATAGGCCTATATTACAAGTTTATTTTTAAACACGTTTTTCACGTATCAATACATTTCTTTTATTTTTTCGTATCTATATTTATTTGTTAACATTATTCTCACGATATTTTTTTTCAAAGTTTCTTTGTTTTTTCTCAATTTCCCCATGTTTATTTTTATACGTCATTCATAACATTCCCCCCCTTTTTATAGAATAAGTTTTTATTTTATTTCTGAATTATAAATGCTGAATGGTTTAATAATAAAATACAAAAAGTAGTACACAAAATTTTAAACAAATTAAGACACAGTAAATATAAATTGAGGCTAAATATTAGATATATGAAAATATCAAAATGAAATTTAAACTGCGCTATCAATCACGTAATTGAAAAAGAAAAACACTTATTGTTACGTTGATAAATAGCCTATTTTAAATTGGTCTAAGGTTTGGAATTTAATTATCTAGTATAATATTGAATTCACTTATACTCTTAGGAACTTCATAGAAAACAATTAATCTGGGCCTACATCCTATCCTATAAGACAAACTAAATTAATAACTAACCCGTAAAACCTACCGAAGAATTGGATTCAAGCCGGACAAGTTTCAAGCTATCAAGATCCGGATAAGATTCAACCACCGGAGGGTCTATTGACTACGTAGGTGGAGGTAAGTTAAGGTGACGACAACTTCTCCATCAGGGCATAAATTACACTCGCGGATACGACGATAAATCAAGATGGCTGCCACGAGAAACGGCATATAGCATGATCCTTTAAATGCTCGTAGCCGAGTCAAAGTGTGGGAGCGGCCACAAAAACCGTGAATTAGTCGTCCATTGTCTCCCATCTTCAAGCTGTCAGCGTCCGGTAATTGAAAACCGCTCCTTGCTAGTTATGTAGAATTTTCGAAACAGATTGAGTCGGGCACACCTGGAAGTCTACTTTCGGAGGTGCCGGATTGTCACGAAGAAACCATAATTCACGTGCCAGATAGAATCCCCCATGAGAGCAGAAAAGAATTCTTTGATTTTTTTTTTCTTCTATTCATGACATCCACTAAGGTGCGAGCGTTCATATTTTCAAACAATAACAAATCCAGAATTCATTTAAATTTATAATTGAATCTGATTACAATTCGAATTTATCTAATTTATTTTTTTAAATTTGATGTTGTATTGTGCGCTTAATAATTAATTTATACAGAGTAACTTTAAAGATTCAAGATTAAATTAATTTTTTTTAAAAATTAGACCCGCAGTTACTACCGTTAAATAAATGGAATTGTTCGGAACTTACCCGTTATAATATTAATTTTTAACTATTAAGATTTATGAAAAATAAATTTATTATCGCGATTTAAACATAATGTTATAATCTTTTTATAGATTTAATTAATAATAATTACAAATATATCATTAACATTAAAAATACTTATCTCATACGGCATTCCGTACATTAAAACTTTCGAAACTGATGTTTAGTTTGCCTTGAGCTTTTAAAGTAAACTAAGTATCGGTTTTGAAAAGTTCTGTACACTGAATAGAGTCATATTTAAAAAAAAGAGAAACTGTACAATCGAAAGTAACCACCCGCTTCACAATAATAACAAAAAAAAGGGCCGAATTCAGCAGCAAGGAACGTTCAAAACATTCATTATGAACAGAACAATGATGACAACCGTTTGTTTACTTTGAACACATCGCTGTGCATGTTAATGAGATGCGGTTAATTAATTGGTAAAGTGTTGGTAGCAGAACAATGAAATACGTCATCTAATTGAGACAGCTGCGCTTATGTATCGTCGGTTGAACAAATAATTGAAACCTAGACCAAGAAATTTTATGTAATTGGCTTTGATGTTATATTCGCTTTTTATTATCGAACCCATTATCAACAAATTATCTTAATTACACAATCATAACTTAATAATAAAGATTTGGAATTTTTAGCAGACTTTATATCGAAAATAAAGCTTTGATTTAAAATTTTCTAAAATTTTACTCATCAAAAATTCGAGTAATTCGATGCCCTTAATGATAATTAATTGTTTATAAAATTGATTTACGACTCATTATTTAAAAGACAATATCTTTATTATCCATTAAATTGCAATACAGTCTATTATAAAACTGTTTTAATTTCTATATCGGTAAATAAATCATATAAGCCGTTGCATAATATTACATATACATATTATTAGCCTCTAAGGCCCATTAATGAGAACAAAAATATGGATTATAACTTTAAACAATAGCCTCTTTTCAATGTTTTTCATACAAATTAGTCCAAAGTTCCGACGAAATTTTATTTCGCGTATCTCGCAACAACAGATTATGATGCAAGATTCATTTTAGAAAAAAAAAAGGGCGCACATTCTTATTAATATATTGAAAAATAAATTTTTACGAAACTTTGTAGAGAATTTTTGTTCTCCATACTAACCATCATCAACTGGATACTAACCAGATGAAGAAGACGGAACAGCTAACATTTGTCACCGGATTTTTCCGCAGAGCGTGCATTATCTTTTAGTCATATCTAGAGGCTTGGTGCTGTGCAATCGATATTTCTTATATTCCAGCAGCCAACTCACTTAGGTTTAATTAGCAGAAAATACGGTTTAAAAAAAAAAAATGGAAAAAAGAAAAGCGAGTCCTAATAGAAGTCTTCTCATTATCACGAGTGACTACCGCTCATTTAATGATTCTTCTGCCTTTTTCTTACAAGATAGCCTTATTCTTTTACACGTCTGTTTCTTCTTACAATAAATACACAGGCTTAAATCGTTGTATATTTTTCCAAGCTTTTTTAAAAATATAAATTAATTATTTTAATATATANTATTCATCATTAAAACCAAGCGACCTTTATGAATGAAAACAGAATAATAGTTTTAAAATTAAGAGAATTTTATTTTAATTTTATAAAATTATTTGATTCCTCGTGTGAATACTTCCTAGTTTAATATGCTAACAATAATCTTTTATTCATTTTCTGTATTTTCTAACTTTTGTTATGTTTTATTTTCTGCAGTATCAAAACAAATAGCTCATTCTATCAGCGAAGCGAGCTAAACAATAGAATATAAACGAAATTGAACCAACGAAAAGAGCGCGGATTTTCATCTAAATAAGTATCTTATTTGAGCCAATACTTTAGGCTTTTACAAATTAGTTACTAATCTCTTTGCTTCTGAAAATCTCGTAGCAAAATCTCTGCTGAAATCCTTACGTATCCAGAGGTTAATTCTAACGTTATAAATTACTTCCAATAACAAGACTGTCTGCTACCAAATTGCAGCACGTTTAAAGGGACAACAATAGGGGGAGGGAAACAGAACGATATTCTGTGCACGAGTTTCCCCATCGCTAATTAAGCCATAATCAACCTGTGCGAAAGATTAAGCGGTACGTTGCGGCTAAATGACATATCCCCCAGGCTAGCTAACTTATCTGGAGAACGTACACGTCTTAGAACAGCTATCTAACTTCTTCCTTTCCAATTATCTGATGGTTCACCAGAGGATTTGTAATGTTATGCCCAGTTATAGGAATTATGTTAAAGCTTTTGGATTTCCGCAAATTTCTCCCATCAGTTCGTGAGTTCGCTTGTAAAGTAGGCTACTCGCCAACGAAACTCTCAGCTTCCACGTGATAGTATCGTATCGTAATTTTCATTTTCTTCTTTGTTTCTAATATAAAATATCCAGGGAATTTCGACGTAAACAAGAGGAAATTAACTTTCATTGAAACGATACACGAACGGTGTATTGTAACATGCTAGCATTGTTTAAGTCTTTTACTAATTATTACAAAATTAAAAGGAGATTTTTTCGGCATAAATTTGAACAGAAATGTTTTTTAACTTGCAGAAAAATTAAGAACTTTTTTTTTTTGAGAATATGTCTTAGAGAACTAAGGTCTTGACTTGTTTCTCACGGTTTAATTCCTTAAGTCCTGCTTTCCAATATAATACAGTACTTCTCAGGAGGTTAGTTATAGCCCTTCCTGTACACACACACATATATATAGCGTCATCCGGTCTTGTTTCACAGATTAATTTTGCCTTTAGAAAACCTTCATGTCGTAAAGTATGGTTTTAAACTAAAATAAAAAAAAAGGAGAGAGAATAGTTTAGAATACAGTACTTGAAATTCAAGTCACGTCAGAAAAAACTCTTTTATCTTTCAATATTGCTTTTCTATAAATACCTATATATATGGAATGTAAACTTATTAAGATAAGCGAAGAAACAGGAAAATTTTTTATGTATCATTAAATCCTTAATTAGTGTTTTATTTTTCTATTACAAAGAAAAAGATTGTAAACATTAAATATTATAAAAATTATAAATGGGTAAACAATTCGATATCTAATCAGGAAACAAAAATTAAGAAAAAAAAAGTGAAGAGAATATTTGAGCGAAACGCGGAATTCAGTGAATTTCTTTGAAATTTTATCATAATATTAACAGTTGCTGTAAAGTGTGTTAAAACCGTGTAAACAATCATTCAACGGATATGAAAAAGAATGAACCACTTTCTTCGAAACTATTTCATTGTTTTAAGTTATTGTTAATACGAGCCATTGTCAATTCCATTGTAATTATAAGAAACTTAATTGCTTTCTTGCTCCAGTTTCGACTAAAATTTTAAGCAATCTTGGCTACATCTGTAATATGAGTTCAACATAAAGTTTTCATCTTTTAGAAAATTATAAAAAGTTATCGTATGTTTTAAAGCGAACATAAATAAGTAATTTAGATATTAAAACGAAGATAATGGGTTTAAATGATATCGTTTAAAAAAAAAAAAAAGAAGAAATCAATGCTGTTTTATATGCATTTAAAATAAAGACTTAATGAGGCTATATATTAAAATTCAAAGTCCTATAAACCTATATATGAAATCTGTGGACATATTTAGAATTTAAAAAGTCTATAGTTCATTTTCGAAGATTGTTTTTAATCTATAGTAAGTTCATATATTTGTTAGACCCATTTATTTTATATACAGATATCATCAGTAACCTACTGTAAGCCTATATGTAAATATAGCAAAAAATTATATGATAATTTGCAGATATAAATTGAGTTGATAAAATTATATTAGGCCTTTTATTTAACATAAACATTTGAGGATTTAATGAGAAGAAAATAATAGGTTGTAAGTTATAACCTATTAAGAAATATAACATTTTATTCATCATTAAAACCAAGCGACCTTTATGAATGAAAACAGAATAATAGTTTTAAAATTAAGAGAATTTTATTTTAATTTTATAAAATTATTTGATTCCTCGTGTGAATACTTCCTAGTTTAATATGCTAACAATAATCTTTTATTCATTTTCTGTATTTTCTAACTTTTGTTATGTTTTATTTTCTGCAGTATCAAAACAAATAGCTCATTCTATCAGCGAAGCGAGCTAAACAATAGAATATAAACGAAATTGAACCAACGAAAAGAGCTCGGATTTTCATCTAAATAAGTATCTTATTTGAGCCAATACTTTAGGCTTTTACAAATTAGTTACTAATCTCTTTGCTTCTGAAAATCTCGTAGCAAAATCTCTGCTGAAATCCTTACGTATCCAGAGGTTAATTCTAACGTTATAAATTACTTCCAATAACAAGACTGTCTGCTACCAAATTGCAGCACGTTTAAAGGGACAACAATAGGGGGAGGGAAACAGAACGATATTCTGTGCACGAGTTTCCCCATCGCTAATTAAGCCATAATCAACCTGTGCGAAAGATTAAGCGGTACGTTGCGGCTAAATGACATATCCCCCAGGCTAGCTAACTTATCTGGAGAACGTACACGTCTTAGAACAGCTATCTAACTTCTTCCTTTCCAATTATCTGATGGTTCACCAGAGGATTTGTAATGTTATGCCCAGTTATAGGAATTATGTTAAAGCTTTTGGATTTCCGCAAATTTCTCCCATCAGTTCGTGAGTTCGCTTGTAAAGTAGGCTACTCGCCAACGAAACTCTCAGCTTCCACGTGATAGTATCGTATCGTAATTTTCATTTTCTTCTTTGTTTCTAATATAAAATATCCAGGGAATTTCGACGTAAACAAGAGGAAATTAACTTTCATTGAAACGATACACGAACGGTGTATTGTAACATGCTAGCATTGTTTAAGTCTTTTACTAATTATTACAAAATTAAAAGGAGATTTTTTCGGCATAAATTTGAACAGAAATGTTTTTTAACTTGCAGAAAAATTAAGAACTTTTTTTTTTTGAGAATATGTCTTAGAGAACTAAGGTCTTGACTTGTTTCTCACGGTTTAATTCCTTAAGTCCTGCTTTCCAATATAATACAGTACTTCTCAGGAGGTTAGTTATAGCCCTTCCTGTACACACACACATATATATAGCGTCATCCGGTCTTGTTTCACAGATTAATTTTGCCTTTAGAAAACCTTCATGTCGTAAAGTATGGTTTTAAACTAAAATAAAAAAAAAGGAGAGAGAATAGTTTAGAATACAGTACTTGAAATTCAAGTCACGTCAGAAAAAACTCTTTTATCTTTCAATATTGCTTTTCTATAAATACCTATATATATGGAATGTAAACTTATTAAGATAAGCGAAGAAACAGGAAAATTTTTTATGTATCATTAAATCCTTAATTAGTGTTTTATTTTTCTATTACAAAGAAAAAGATTGTAAACATTAAATATTATAAAAATTATAAATGGGTAAACAATTCGATATCTAATCAGGAAACAAAAATTAAGAAAAAAAANTTTTTTTAAATATGAATTTCATTTTATAAAATTATTCTACTCTTCTATAAAAGATTATAGAGGAAGATCACTACTGTTGACATTTAAAAATAAAATATATGGCTATAGAAAATGGAAATGAGGATAATGATATTAAAAAGCATTGTTCATAACTTTGACTCGATACCAATAATTGCTACGTATGCCCTGAATGTCAAATAAACAAAGCGAATAAATCACGAAATTACATGATACGTGCAACCGAAAGGCAAAGGCACGGTTCATCATTGAATAGAAAGTGTGATGCATACTTTTGCATCATTAGGCTCGATGTAATGGTTGCAAAATGGTTTGGGTGGGGATGACTGATGTATTTAATAACGTCACGTGATTCACTTCCACTGACATAGAAAGTAACAGGTGGTTAACGATGGACGCATGAAAAGATGCATCAAAGTTCCAATTGACTTGAATAACTACAAAATAAAAATAATTAATTTTTTTTTTTCAAATTATAAAATTTCTACGCTAGAATTTATATTCAAAAATTCATCTTGGCATTTGCGAATTATAATACAAATTGGTTTTTAAATAAGAATTTTAAAAATTGATTAAACAAATACATTAGATAACATACAGATTGTAAATAATTATAATAAAATAAATATAATATTAAATCATAAATCAAGTTTTAATTAATGATCCATAGCGGATTGTGCTGCGAAGATGAGGATTAGTTAATGAATAAAGTAGACTAAAGTTTATATTTTATGATATAATAATAGAATGTGCCCGAGGAAATATTTTTTCCTTTATCTGTAAAGTCTGCCAAACAATCATTAGAGTTAGGACCGAGATGCGGGAATGGAAGAAGGGGACGACAATTAGGGTAATCCGTCCCTCTTAGTAATTGTCAGAAGTATAACAGCAACCAGGAATTCTTTGATAAATTGTTACTTCAGGACTGAAAAATGAGCTTTTTTGTTACATTATCTCTAAATTTCTTTCTTTAAAAAAATAAATGAGTTTTATTCTAAGCAGATTAAATAATAATAACTTCATAATATTGGTTTTTCAAATTCGAAAAATGAATTGGAAACATTGTAAGAAAACAAATCAACTAAATGTCTATTGTAAAAATGATTTATTTATGTAAATAAAACTGATTTAAATAACTTATTAATGCTTGATAAATGTTTGCAAGATAATAAATAAAAATATAGAAGATTCAAAACACCATTAAAACATCCGATTTAAATAAGTTTTTGTAAAAATGTAGAATATAGTATACTCGATTAAAAATATGTTTATACGTATATAGGCTACTTATTTTCTTTTATAAAAATATATTTAAATTCTTATTTAAATACATTTTCAGAATAAAAATTTTGAAAATTTTTTTGCCTTAAATATTTTTATTTAATTTATTTCATTAATAAGTTATCTACATGTTTGAATACTTTTATTATTTTATTTAAAACTAATTAACGTTATTAAATTTAATGAGAAGAAAATAATAGGTTGTAAGTTATAACCTATTAAGAAATATAACATTTTATTCATCATTAAAACCAAGCGACCTTTATGAATGAAAACAGAATAATAGTTTTAAAATTAAGAGAATTTTATTTTAATTTTATAAAATTATTTGATTCCTCGTGTGAATACTTCCTAGTTTAATATGCTAACAATAATCTTTTATTCATTTTCTGTATTTTCTAACTTTTGTTATGTTTTATTTTCTGCAGTATCAAAACAAATAGCTCATTCTATCAGCGAAGCGAGCTAAACAATAGAATATAAACGAAATTGAACCAACGAAAAGAGCGCGGATTTTCATCTAAATAAGTATCTTATTTGAGCCAATACTTTAGGCTTTTACAAATTAGTTACTAATCTCTTTGCTTCTGAAAATCTCGTAGCAAAATCTCTGCTGAAATCCTTACGTATCCAGAGGTTAATTCTAACGTTATAAATTACTTCCAATAACAAGACTGTCTGCTACCAAATTGCAGCACGTTTAAAGGGACAACAATAGGGGGAGGGAAACAGAACGATATTCTGTGCACGAGTTTCCCCATCGCTAATTAAGCCATAATCAACCTGTGCGAAAGATTAAGCGGTACGTTGCGGCTAAATGACATATCCCCCAGGCTAGCTAACTTATCTGGAGAACGTACACGTCTTAGAACAGCTATCTAACTTCTTCCTTTCCAATTATCTGATGGTTCACCAGAGGATTTGTAATGTTATGCCCAGTTATAGGAATTATGTTAAAGCTTTTGGATTTCCGCAAATTTCTCCCATCAGTTCGTGAGTTCGCTTGTAAAGTAGGCTACTCGCCAACGAAACTCTCAGCTTCCACGTGATAGTATCGTATCGTAATTTTCATTTTCTTCTTTGTTTCTAATATAAAATATCCAGGGAATTTCGACGTAAACAAGAGGAAATTAACTTTCATTGAAACGATACACGAACGGTGTATTGTAACATGCTAGCATTGTTTAAGTCTTTTACTAATTATTACAAAATTAAAAGGAGATTTTTTCGGCATAAATTTGAACAGAAATGTTTTTTAACTTGCAGAAAAATTAAGAACTTTTTTTTTTTGAGAATATGTCTTAGAGAACTAAGGTCTTGACTTGTTTCTCACGGTTTAATTCCTTAAGTCCTGCTTTCCAATATAATACAGTACTTCTCAGGAGGTTAGTTATAGCCCTTCCTGTACACACACACATATATATAGCGTCATCCGGTCTTGTTTCACAGATTAATTTTGCCTTTAGAAAACCTTCATGTCGTAAAGTATGGTTTTAAACTAAAATAAAAAAAAAGGAGAGAGAATAGTTTAGAATACAGTACTTGAAATTCAAGTCACGTCAGAAAAAACTCTTTTATCTTTCAATATTGCTTTTCTATAAATACCTATATATATGGAATGTAAACTTATTAAGATAAGCGAAGAAACAGGAAAATTTTTTATGTATCATTAAATCCTTAATTAGTGTTTTATTTTTCTATTACAAAGAAAAAGATTGTAAACATTAAATATTATAAAAATTATAAATGGGTAAACAATTCGATATCTAATCAGGAAACAAAAATTAAGAAAAAAAAAGTGAAGAGAATATTTGAGCGAAACGCGGAATTCAGTGAATTTCTTTGAAATTTTATCATAATATTAACAGTTGCTGTAAAGTGTGTTAAAACCGTGTAAACAATCATTCAACGGATATGAAAAAGAATGAACCACTTTCTTCGAAACTATTTCATTGTTTTAAGTTATTGTTAATACGAGCCATTGTCAATTCCATTGTAATTATAAGAAACTTAATTGCTTTCTTGCTCCAGTTTCGACTAAAATTTTAAGCAATCTTGGCTACATCTGTAATATGAGTTCAACATAAAGTTTTCATCTTTTAGAAAATTATAAAAAGTTATCGTATGTTTTAAAGCGAACATAAATAAGTAATTTAGATATTAAAACGAAGATAATGGGTTTAAATGATATCGTTTAAAAAAAAAAAAAAGAAGAAATCAATGCTGTTTTATATGCATTTAAAATAAAGACTTAATGAGGCTATATATTAAAATTCAAAGTCCTATAAACCTATATATGAAATCTGTGGACATATTTAGAATTTAAAAAGTCTATAGTTCATTTTCGAAGATTGTTTTTAATCTATAGTAAGTTCATATATTTGTTAGACCCATTTATTTTATATACAGATATCATCAGTAACCTACTGTAAGTTTATATGTAAATATAGCAAAAAATTATATGATAATTTGCAGATATAAATTGAGTTGATAAAATTATATTAGGCCTTTTATTTAACATAAACATTTGAGGAATTTTTATTAGTTAATTATGTAATGCGGGCTTTTTTTTTTGGACAAAATACTCTTATTAATTTTTAAGTGAAACACATTTTAGTATACAAAGTTAGTGTACTGTACTGTATTTATTTTTAAAAATTTATTATAATAAATTAGATATTGAATATTCGGCTGTAAATATTCTAAACAGTAAATTGAATAAAAAGATGTTTGTAGCCAGCAAAAAAACAAAAAATAAAAATAAAAGACGGCCTTCATTCCGCATAGTTTTTCTACCTTCGAAAGGGCATAATCAATGGATTGTTTTATAAGTACTCGACGCTATCCAATAAAAATTAGTTTGATTAAAATTTAACGCGAAAAATACCTAACCCGGTATTTAAGTAAGTTGTTGGGTTTATCATAACGTTAAATCTAAAGGAATTAAAGTGAAAGACCCATAAAATTTATCAATGACATCAATTTTGTAAATTTAAAGATTGACGAATCACTTATACTGATAAATAGTCTAAAAAGGCAGTATTTGCGATAGAATATCGCCCGTAGCAAGTAATAGCATATTAAACATCGGGTTGCATCGGAAACAAACTCTACAGGCCTATAAAAAGTGTGTAGAGCGAGAAACCAAGAGGATTTAATCTCACGATTTGATCAAGGCACGTACTTAGAAAAAACTAAGTTCAAGAGAAGTTTGATGTTAATCTCTAATCAAAAGTACTTTCAGAGACTAAAGACATTTCTAAACGCTAACAGAAGAATTGGCAATGCAAACAAAGATCACGCATTCGCGATACGTGATCTTTGTTTATTTATCCAACAACTAGTATTTGGAGTATCTTTTCTAACACTGATGCTTGGAATCCGTCACCTCAACAGTCTGGCTGATGGGTTTGATAAACTAGACAAGTCAGCAGGTACCGAGAAGATTAATAGAATTAGTACACACCTACCGCTCTATGCTTCGGTAGGTTGAACGTTCACGATCTTGTGACAGTGCTAGGATTAAGAGGGAGTGTTCGATTCGACACTTTAGCACTGCTATGTTAGCTTTGTGTAGAACATCTTCGGAAAATAATTGGTAGGTAGCGGAGTCGACACGGAATTGGATATCAGACCCTTAATGGTTGGAAATGTTGTTTCGCATTTTTTCCTCTATGATGCTACGCTGTTGTTAGCTTATAGCAGATCCTTTAAAAATAGCTCAACTTTCTCTTTCACTTAGATCGCTACTAAGAATTATTACTACCCTAAATAAGGTTATTATTCATTCTTAATATCGAATTGAACGAAATTATACAACGGTTACGTAAAATTTGATCAATGTAGTAGATAAAATTAAACAAATATTTTCATATTTGTAGCAGCAAGTATCTAGAACAAAATAAGTTACTTTAAATTTTCTATCAGCAAAAGTAAATAATTAAATACAAATGATATTAAATGATTAAAAATAGAGATCTTAATTTTAAAAATTTAAATCAATTAGTTTATAAATAAGATTAAATGAAAATAATTTTATGTAGGACCTTATGAAGCAAGGAATAAGCTTATCTAAAAATAGAGGCCCTCTTCGAGTTAATAACAATCAAAGATTTATGGAATCTTCTTGTCGATATCGGTGGCCCTCGTAAACATTGGGGCCTCGTAATACGATGTTTCGGGATTTTTGGCAAACTAATGAATAAAATTATGTAGTTCGCATATACACGAAAAGTGACCATCCAGTTTTTGATATTAAATTTTAAATAAGCTGAGAATTAGTTCAACGTCTAAAATATTTTTTAAAGATTAATTCCATAATTAAAATCTAAAACAAATAAAATTATTCAGTTAACAATTCGAAGTTAAATTTGAAAGGAAATAATTTTATGATAAAAATATAAATAAAAAAAAAACTTTACATAAAAATAGCCTGCTGTTTGTTGTTTAAGTTTAAATATCGTAAATAGCAAGCACTGTACAGTACAGTACAGTACATCTATTGTATTGAAAAGAAAGAAAAAAGGACAGTCTTTAGATTTATATATTGAAAATTCAAATAACGAATATAATACTCAGTATTATTTATTTAATTAAACCTATTAAGTTTGAATTAACTCTATTTTAAGCTATTGTTTTGACGTTTTTGTACTGCATCTATTACAGTTTATACCTAAATCGAATCTACGCTTTAAAATACCTAATTATTAAAATAGTAGCATCTAATAAATTGTTTAAATTGTATTAAAGAGTTTATATTCTTTCTGTTTCCTTGAACTACAAATAACGGAATAATCTGTGCATTGACTAGGATATAACCTATTTAATTTGTTTAATTAACAATTGTTTATAAACGGAAAGATTATCAATTTCTTATTTTATTTCATCAGAGTTTAAGAATTTGATTTCGATTGAAGATATAAATTTATAAAATTCTTTAAAATGATTTTAACTGACATTTAGACTGACATATTTTCCGAAATAATGAAAAATTATTTATCATTATTTCGAAAAATATTAAACATATAAAAACATATTAAAATATAATTCCATTTATAAAAAAAATATAATCGAATTTTGCAAGATTTAGTCAATTTGGTGCTTTCATAAAAAGTTTAATGCTTGAAAACGTCGATTTTAAATATGAAACTATTTTTAAAAGAATTGTTAATCTAATGAACAATTGTTTATAGATTCATCTAACACTTGAATATCTAAACTCCTCATTCTTTTTAACTAACTGATATAATAAGATCAATAAACTCTATTCCTTTATTATTAATAGAAAAAGTTTTCATAATTCCACAATAATTTATATAATTTTTCTCATTTACATATTTATATTTTTATAAATTCTGTATAAGCTATATTGCACTATATTACACTTATAGTAAAAGCAAATCGTGAAGAAAGTAAGTGTTGGAAAATCAATTTAAACTTTTAAAATTATTTATTGGATATATAGGCTTGTACTTAGGCCTATATGTCCAAATGAATTAAAGGAGAAAAAAATATAAAACTAAAACTTAAAGTGAACTATATTTTGTTTTCTATTATTTTCATAAGAATAGGTATATAAACTTATATGAAATATGATTATGCCTTAAGAACAAGTAAGCAATGAAATTTATTAAACGATTTAATATATTCGGTCAATTAAGTCGGAGAAAAATCGTTTCTAATTTCTGTTCTTTCCAAGAAAACATCACATTAACTAGAGTTTTCTTCCAATAAAACGTCCAGGCCAGATCTTTCTCTAAAGCTGGATCTTCCAGTTCTTGTGAAGCGTATAAATATCCATCCAATGGATACAACAACACAAATCTAACCCAGAAACTCTAATCCACAATGACATTTAATTCTCCACATAAAGGGAGTTAGGAGATGTCCATTAATGTATTGTCTGGACAGTTGATCCTCCGGACTTGACGTCGAAGCTGACCCTTCCCTAAACTGATCCCCGGCCGTCCGCTGCCATCGAAGATCAATAGGGATGGGGCAGTTTGACTTTCAGACACCATAGCGTACTAAATGGTCTGGGTTATGGGTGTCGTGGTCTCTCCATATGGCGGTTGCTGGACTGGAAGTGAAATAAAGCGGTCACTTTCACAATGTCTCTGTTTCTGCTTTCAATCATCCCCTGTCCACTCTTTCGTAAAGTAATCGAGAAAAATCCATTTAAAAGTTTCTTTTCTTTCGATGTTTATGAAGGAAAATTGAATATCAACATAAAAACAAACCTTATAAACTTCGAACGCCTACTTTACTCTGATAGAGATGTAATCCCTTATTTATTAACTATCATATATTTTAAACTGTATATCAATCAAGTAAAACAAAATAACAAGAGGATATTTTAAAATAAAAATATTCACAATAAAAAAAAAGCCGTGAATTATTACGCATCGATCTCATTTTTCATTCAAATTTATTAAGGAAAATTCTAGTTTTCCTTTAGTGAATTAGACCAATAATTTATTTAGTAATTTAAATTTATGGATAAAATAATCCTAAAAATATTCATTTTTTATTTAAATATAATATAATATTTTATTCTATAGGCTTATAATAATTCTACGTCCGTTTTCAGACAATTCATCTACCATTACAATGCGTTTAAAAGAGACTATTAAACCTTTATTGATTTAGTAAGAAAAAATTAAATTCAGTGTACTCCAAGAGAGTAAATTCTCTAAGTATAAAATAATTTTATTTTCAATAATAAATTTGAAATTATAAACAACATAAAATAATGTAAATAAATTTAAGAATTTCAAGATTATTTTATAGAGAAATTTCTAAGATGAAAACTAATTCCTGACATAGCAAACTCTGGTACGGTTATGAGGACTTCGTGACGCTTAGGACGGATGTCATGTGATACACACCTACAGCATTCTGAGAATAGATGATCCAATTATGATCTACAAAATGGAAGCACGTGGGAAAATTCCAATTAACGTGGGTAAAACTTAGCTTATCGCATTCTACAAATTCTTCGAATTTAAACCATCGTTCTAAGGATATTTTTTGCAGTTTTTTTTTGTTTGAATATCTTAAACGTTAAATAAACTGTGATAATGTTGTTTTACTAGTTTAAAATACGCATTTAATTAATGTTGTTATATTATATAAATTTATCAATTTGTTTTCATTTTGTTGAGTTTTTTTTATTATTAAATAAATTTGATTTTATTACCGAGAATGAAAAGAAGAAAGAAGAGGAATGAAATAAAAGAGAATATTTAATCGTCACCTAAAAGATTTAAGAAGAAATGCAAAACAGAAGGGGAAACGTTTTTAAAGCAATCTTGTTACGAATATCCCGAAGCCATCATCAAAACTGATGGTCGTAGCGCTTTCAAGGCTTCTTAATCCCGCCTTTTACTCACCAGGTGGCAGCAATGGCGTCTATAATCTAGTTAGGCCTACATCCATACATATTCATGAAAGGAACAATGCTGAATTGACGAAACCCTGCAAAGGACGATCAAAATGCACTGATTGGAAGAGTAAAAAAAAAAAGGCGTGCTTGAGTTTTTGCAGATTTGAGTTCTGCTTTTTTAAAACAGTGTTTAACCGAGTGTCAAAATTAAGATTAATACAGCTTTGTTGGCGGTAAAACTGTTACAGAGTTTTAAACATAGTAGCATTTTAAGGCAAATATAATTATTTATGATTTAAATCGCGAGTAAATTATCATCGAATTTTTATGATACTGGTTAACGGCAGTTATATATGTCCTAGACCTAATTTATTGCAATAGTTAGCTTGTTAACTGTTACGTTACGTAATATTGTAGATGTTTGGCTTCTAATTAATCGTAAATGGCACTCAATTTCCTTAATTGATCATTTACACCAACTTTTGTTTATTGTAGAAATACGAATGACTTGCCTTAAAATGACCGCAATTCTAAAAGTATTTCGATCGAAAGATTAAATTGCTAGGATTATCTCAAGGCTACGATTGGCAATTATAAATCTAAAATAAAAACTGCAATTACTTTAATAATAAAATTTGATTCGTTCGAAAACGAAAGGAAATGAATCATACTTTTCACTTCTTTTTTTCCATCCTGTCCTTATCAATTGAATATAAAAAGAAAATTGGTTCGTTGTTGCAAAATTATTTTATATTTTTCTAAGATACTAAATATAGATTTAAAGTTACACTATAAATTATAAGTACTCTTTAAGTTCCTTCTATTAAAACAGAGAAAATAAAGCCATTCAAAGTTACATAAATTATATTAAACTTTTTTATTAATAACATAAGATGAAATATTAGAAAATAAAATTATAATTTAGAAAAAAAATGTATTTAAAATCAATAAACGACTCAAATGCTGTTTTCTTCGTCGATTGAGAAGGAGAAAAATTTGAAAATTTGGAATTGAATTCATTGCAAGAGGGTGGGATAATAACATCGACTAAGCCCTATTAGATTCCGGTTTGGTGGAAAATTACAATTCTCTAGGAAAATAACAGGTTGCATCGAATGAGGGATTGATTGGGTAAAGTATCGGTCCTAATTTGTCAGTAACTGGGCGCACTATTAGATAACCTATCATTTGACGTCGTTAACAATCACCCGATTTGCATAGGTGTTCTCTAACCCCGTACTACACCCCAGGGGTGGTATATTGATTCGTTTGTAGTGGCGACAGGTTTGCGAGGAAATGAACTGAGGGAGGATTTGGGTGAGGAATATGGGAGTGGATTTTAGCCTCGGGTTGTCTGCTGTCTAGAGCAAAAAATCTAATCTATTTGGAGAATTAATTATGCATCCCATTTAATTCAAATAAACCATCTTTACACGTTATAATGACGTTTAAAATATTTTATTTCATAAAAATTGATTACGTAGCGCGTAATCTAAAATTTTCGGTAAAATTTAAGAAAGACATAAAATGATTACAAATAGAAATAACATAATTATGAATTGATATAAATTATATATTTTTTTAAAAACAATTTATTTTGCGATTTAATTAAAAATAAAATATAAACATTTAGATTAATTCTAATAAATTACGCATTAAAATTCTAATATAGAATCCATACCGATTATATATAAGTTAATAATATATAATCTTTTCTTCTTGGTAAATCAATAATTTATATAATTTTCTCTCATTTAAAACTGAGTAAACTTTCAAGGATTTAAGTTGTAACTCAATGCAAAGCATTTTTTAAAAAAATATTTACTTCTTAATAATTTATAACTAACTAAATAATGAGATATAATGTTTTTCTTTAAACATTTTAATAGTTTTTTTCGAATAAATTTAAATTAATTTCTTCGATAATGTTTCGGAAGTAGAGAAATAAACTAAAAAACGTCATTAAATAAAATACATGTCTGAATTTTAATGATCTTTATTGGCTGAAACGATTAATTAGGCATTTAATACAGAAACATTATCTTTTCTCAAATCATTAATGGCGATTGTTTACTGTAATTACTGATTAGATTTTTTTTAACACGCAAATGATAATTAAGACAATTTTGTAATGAAAAAAAATTATGAAATTTTTAAGAAATTAAGAAATAAGTAAACGTTTACATAAAAGTCTGATAATTAAAAAAAAAATTGATTTTTATATAAAAATCTGCGCTTAATAAGCGATGCTCGCACTAATTATTCTATTACTTAAAATCTAAAAGAATTTTCAATCTCGGAGCTCTAAAGCAACGTTATATGGATTCATAAAAATCTTATAAAAATTATATTTGTATATTTATGAAGTAGAAAAGAATAAAGAATTCAAATAATTTATAAATAAATAGCTCATAAAATATAAATTAACTTTTCTAAATAATATATTTATCTTTAAAATCATGTAAAAATTTATAAAAAATTGATCAAATAAAAAGATTTAAATCGCGTTTTAAGTAGTATAATTTAAAGTTATTTTTTAAATAATTTTAATTATAGTTTTGGAAAATGTCGTAATTAAATATAAATTTTTGCATTTAAAACCTCGATTTCTCTTTAGAATAGTCTTTTCAGATAATGTCATTTAGAGGTAAATTATAAGTCCGCATTATCCAATCATACCGAATTCGTTTTCAATTTTCTCACATAACGTTTAACATTTTAGGTATAAATATAAATAATTTACTGAATAAGGTAAATCTTTTGTCAGTTTTCATTAATTAATTTGACAAAATACTGATTTGTGTTTTATGTAATGACAAACAACAATGAAATTCTAACAAAAAATCAGTAGTTTTTCAATAAACTCTAGAAATTTCTTACAAAAAAAAAACATTACGACTTTGAGTTTCTGTGCAAATAATTCAAATTTAAGTGTAAATTCGGAAAGAATCGAAAGAACAGAGTGAACAATTTCTCGATAAGAATCAATAAATTCTTGGAATAAGAAATAACTTATTTATATTTTAAAAAAAACACACATTAAGCGTATTTTTATAACAAACGAGTTCTTTGTTTACCGAGTGTTTTTATCTATTCATAAAAATTGCATTTCCTAATTCATTAAATTAAAAATTTGAAATGTTTAGATTAATTTCTGTGAAAATATATCTGCAGAATATTTTGCTTCGAAATTACAACGTTTTAATTCTTAATACTAAAAATACATTTTTAAAATTATATTTGATTAACCATTTTATTTTGTATATTCAATTTATTAAAAAATATTCTATGATTTATCATATAACTTATACTCGTATATAGGCCTAAATTTTTTATAGAATTGCTAATTTTATCAAATTAAAGTTCTTATTTTACATTTTAGTCTATTTTTTTAAAATTTATATCAAATATTTTGTAAGAAATTGAATCAATTTACTTTATTATAAATCTTCAAAAATTTGCTTTCGAGTTCCTCTGCTAATTTTAAATACGTTTAAAAGTAAAAAAGTATTCAAGAAATTACAGAAAATAACATTTGCATTTAATCTAATTGCACATCGCATGTGGATGTTTATCAATTAAAATTCTCGTAAACATAATCATCAAATCGAAACAAGTTTTTAAATATGAACTTTTAGAAAATTCCACACGCTGACACTTTAATTTAATTTTAAAACGTTTGAATTAGAGATAAACACTCAATTAAATGGTTGTGCTGTATTATATATTCTGTAATTTAAATTATTTGTATGTAATATAAGAAGGGTTCACCACCCGATGGACTTTTAAGAAGGAAAAGTCAGAGGCTAAAAAGTTAAAAGACTCGTGAGCATAGGAGAAAGACCATTTGAACTTTTGATCCCGACGGACAAGAGACATGGTAAAAGATGACAAAATAATGTTTCGGCGTGGGATGAAACAAAATCTTACATATAGTAGAACGTGGGAGTTGAAGATAGTGTAACCTGCAATACGGAAAGAATAGACAAACCCACACTCTCTCATCTTCCTCTTTGGTTGTAGACATTGTCCATTACGGTTAATTGTGTGCTTTATTGTTTGCAGATAAAAAGTCATCCAATCTAAACACCCACATGACATTGTGATGAATTGACTCGTCACATTTTAGTAATGGAGACTAAATAATCTTTACGTCCTATCTAGCAATAGTTTATAGCATACTAATGATACCGAGGATGTTTAAAACGGGAATAATTATCTTTGCATAATTTGATACTTTAAATTTTGTTCATGTTCGCATTATATGGAAATAAAGAAAAGAAACATCGAATAAGTCTATAACTTTCAATATCTTTTCCTTCGATATATAAATGGAGTTTAAATTTGATAGCTATTACGCCAGTCTTTCAAATTACTAATGAATTTGATGACAATGCTTAGAATTTTATAAAATCAGATTAAAAGCAACAGATTTTGTTATTAAAATAAGTGTTTAATTATTTTAAACGTTATAAACAATAGTTATAAACTTTTAATTCTGTAATGAAAGAAATTTAACTCACAGGTTAAGTAGAATAATACTAGAGATAATTGAGATAGAATTATTTAAGAATGTAACTATTATTTGTTATATTGACGAAGTCTTTTTAGCCTATAGGCTTTAACTTTCCAACTTCATTTCTCTTCAAAGCTATTTTTTATATCCTATATCCACTTTCCTCCATACTATTATCTGTTGTCTAGCTATCATCAATCATTGACAGGTTTCACGTATAGGTCTAGTTCAACAGCCCACTTGTCATGTACTATTTAATAGATTTGTATATCCCAATATTTGTGGTACAATTGGCTTGAGGCTGAAGGGACTCCGCTTACCAATTGGCTTGAGGCTGAAGGGACAACGGATGTATCTTATTACTATTTTGGATTAATTATTGGTGCTGTGGATAAGGAAGACATCACCCAATCTTAATGATGACATTTTACGAAACTACGAGCTCCGAATTAGTTATTAGATCATATTAATTGTATAATTAGAGTCCGGTGAATATTTAAGAAGGTTTTTAAATACAGTTCTTCTATTGTTTACAAATTATTCGCAAGATTTTTTTTTCTCAATCTCTGTCGTGAGTTTTTCTTACTACATCCAATCATATCTATCAAGAGTAATTCGGCAAAGATAAGATGAATATCAAGCTATATAAAAATGACACTACTTCCGTCACAGCAGACTGACCATGAAAATGGCTGTTTGCTTCTCATAGCAATCTCCAACAGAAAATCTGTTTATGCTACTAACAGGTTGGCTTAGTAATCAAAGAAAAAAAACAGAACATGTTCATCCTCTTGCCTTCAGCGGTTCCCAGGCAAATTTTTGCCACTGGCCAAACTTGAATACTCTACTGTAAAGCGACGTTCGTGAATTGAAAGTTTAAACAGTTTCCCGATGGACTATAGACTTAGGTGATCTTCAATAAGTCGCGTGCGGAAGATATTCATGTATAGTTAAATGATTATATAGTTTAATCTTACTTAATAGTCTAATGCTGACTATCTCTAATAATCTATGGAAATAAATTTACTTTCAAAATAATTTTTTTGCATTTTGTAAATTGGCTTAAAGATGATTGCTTATCCGAGGTGTGGTTTTTCCGTCGGTAACTACGACTGATGGGACTTCAGGCGTCAAGACATTCTCACGACACGAAAGGTAACAAGAGTAGACGGCCAACGTTGAATCCTCTCTACGATAACACGTAATTGCGATATCGTAAAGTTGTCAATAGCAGACTTTAATGATGCCTGACAATGCGACATTCTTACGACGACAAAACCAAGGGCGACAATGATAAGCATCCAACCGTGGAAAGTATATGGCCTCATATGAATTAATACAGAAAACATTAACAAGTATTAATAATACTTCCCTTTTACTTTTGCAAATTCGAAATTTATTCCAATTCTCTTATAATTGTAAACTTGAAAAAAAAATAATTCCAATAAAATGCTTTAATTAATTTACTAAATTAAAAAAAAACACAAACACAAACACACACAGAAAGATATTTTTATAGATTATTTTATTCTCGTAATATAAGTGATAGTTTAATTAATTGAGTTCGGAATTCTAATTTAAATTCTGGATAAGTGCCACATATGGAAAATTTGTCACAGAATTCTCAAGTTCTATGGAAGAAATACGACATCTATTTTCTTCAGTTCGTTTTTTTTTTCTTTTACGGAGTTTGTTATTTTGTTAAGAGTAATAAAAGGCAGTTGAGCAAGAATTCACTCAACACACAAAGAATCTATTGGCTAACCTAGTTTAAATTCCTTTCTTGTTACCTAATTTTAAATCAGTAAATTCTTGTAAGTCTTGATAACATAGAAAGCTATGTTTGCATCATAAAATTTAAGAACTTTCTAATATCTGATAAACAAGATTCGAGCGTGCCATCTAAGACGGAAGTTTACTATTTTTTTTTCTATTTTATGTTTTATCAAGACTTAAAAAAAATGTTTGTTTACCTTTAGAACTACAATGCTGTTTGATACAGTAAATTCAAAATAACTTATTTTTTTTCAATATAATATTTTATAAAATATTATACAACGATGTGAGCTATATAAATCAGCACAATTAATTATGATCACTGCACTGTTGACGATATCAAGGAGATTTATTAAAATTAAATTTTTTTTTCTTTTATATTTCTCATATCTCTATGGTTTGTCATGGGTTTAGTGAGAATTTTGCTTCTCCCCTTTGAAAAAAAATTCTATATCAGCCACTGACCCTAACCATACCATTGTCGACATGCCTTTGGGCCTATCATCTATAACTGAGCTTGGACGGGAAATTAAGCCGCCTGTTTATAAGTACGTAATGGTTGATAGCGGCATCTTAAATCTTACGTTTGGGTAATATATAACCTTACAGTCAGATTCCTAACCAGCTTTTGGCTAGCGGTGTCTTCAAATACATCTACCAAACATTATTTCCTATGACATCGATTCATAATATGAATATGATAAAGCTTTATACTATTGCTATTTGTTTCTTCCTTCTAACACTCGTTGAGTGTTTTCAGATTCAACTTAGCTTACTAAATATTCGTAAAAATAATAAAGAGAAATTATTTCTCATAAAATAAATATTTTATTTTATATTTTTAAATATTTTACAAGACAAAATCTCAGTCAAAAATAGAAAATCTTGTCAGTCGTTCCTGTCGGCAGGAGAACGAAAAGCAACAGGTAAGATATACAATATACAGTGGGTCTGTTTTCGGTATTCGTTGAAAGAAAGAATGGTCATTGAAAAGAAAACTACTAAGCTGTAATTTTACAAGAATAGAAAAACTGAATCGAAGAATGGAATTTTATTATTTCCCTATTCCATAAGTATATTCCATTCAGGGACTGTTTACAGAGTAATTTTCTTAGTGATGATGCTGATAACACTTGAGTAAAATCTTACAAAAAGAAATAATCATACAGGATGGGAAAACGGAATGCTCACTAAGCAAGTTAAGACCATAATAATATCTAGCCTAAGGTTTAAGTGTATTTGGCGTAAGGCAAGGTTTAGGCGTTAAATTGCTAATACCGTATTAGCTAATACAGTACTGTATTGTAGTACTAAAAATGCAAGTATTGTATTATACAAACCAAATTTTTAATTATATATTAATTCTTAAATGCAATAAATATATGAGATGGCCGATGACACATTGTACTGGACCATATTAATAAAGCCATTCATCCGTACTACAGATAATAAGTTATAACCAATCTTAAAAAAAATTAATGTTATTATCCCAAATAAAATAATTATCTTGTATTAAACCATATTTACTTTTAAATAATTAAATCAAACCTATCAAGTAAAAATCCATCTTTTCGTAACATTACAATATGAAGAAAATGGAGCTATTTAGTCGTATTGAACATTACGAAGTCGTTCAGGATGGACGAAGGGTATTTGATACTGATTTCTTATTAATATTCTTCTATTTATACAAATTACTATTCAAGTAATCTATATTTCTATCATAATTTCACATTGTCATTTAAATTTTAATTAATAAAATGCCGTATTGAGCAAATTATCATTATAACATTAACTGCATAAAAAACGAAAACTGGAGGATCTGCTTAAAATTTAATTTTAATCAAATAATTTATTTGGATAACAAAATCAAATATCTTTATTCATTTATAGGGAGCTTAGCAATTTACTTAATAGACCTTAAGAAAATAATCAGTGATTAACAATAAATTTCTTTTCTTGAATTATTACTTTTAATCAAACTAATTTCCTTAGCTAACGCAACAGCTATAAATAAATACGTTGATAGTTATGTAATAAAAATTTAAATTAAAAATATTCGATAAGTAAAACTTTATAACATCTTCTTTAAAGCTTTTATTGAATCAATAAATCTGTAAACCCAGTAGAAAGAACAATTACATAATTAGAATGCTAAGATAACGAAATTTGGTCGAAGCTAGCAAGTTAATACTAAATTAAGCAATCCTTTCTGTGGTTTTTCCTTTGCATTTGACGTTACAATTAAAAGACGGCCTGAGGTATCGATCTAATGAGGGTGAATAACTTACAAAGACATCTGGTATTAAGATACATCCGCCCTGAGGCCCTGGCGACCAAACCCTTCGTTTACCCTGTGGTGGACAGAGCGTGAGCAGCGATCTTCACTCACGAATGGCATATAAATAAAAACAACGCACAGGTGTATGCGAACGAGGTAAATTACCGTTGTTTTGTGTGTGGCAAGTCTATCATTAATAGACGTAATCGTCTCTACTGATGTCAAGAGATAGAAAGAGTTGTCGCTTATCATGGATACTGGTAGCCAAATTGGCTATTCCATGACTTTTCTTTTTCATTTTAAATATTCAAAGCACTATTACCCCCATTTCTATCTCAAGAATGTATTAAAAGTTTAAATATTTATTTATTTTAATTGTATATATATATAATTAGACTTAACTTTCTATAAAATATTTCAATTTACAATTAAATATATACTGTGCAAAGTATAATAATTTAAGTATTTAGCAGTAGAAAAATATCATGATAATGTCAAGAAATAGATAAGCCATAAATGTCATTTCCTAAATAATTACAATATTTAATTAACTGTTTGGTTTATAACTGATAAACACAGGATACTCATTGATTGATAAAGAATGATTTCATCTGATAAGTACCTATATTTTATGCATCATTAAGCTTTATGAATTTTTTGCTCAAGATATTTTATATTTGAATACTAATTTGGTTGACTCGCTGACAAAGTTACCGTGATGTAACCTGTATTTAATGTATTCTCTTAGAATTATAATTTAATTTTTTTTTTTGTGAAAGGTAAATTTAAAAATGAATATGAATTTTTTAAAAAATAATAAAGTCTCTTCAAATTTATAAACTGAGTTTTAATAAATGCAAATTACTATTATTATTATTGTAGAAAAACTATAGAGAATTAATTATATACTAAGATCAATAGAAGTAAAAACGTATCCATTTATATTATCTTCTATATAAATAGGTCATACAATGTAATTTTTAATAATAGACGGATAAAGATGTTCTATATGAATATTCATACTGTTAAATTTTTATAAAAAATTACCTTTTATTATGCAAAAAAATAAAAAAAAAAATAAAAAAAAATGTACTTAGAATATTTTTAGATTTTTTTACCAGTGGTGTTTATATATAATTATTTGCTTGACTGCCTGTTTTCCGCATCTTATTTCTATTAAAAGGTCACTTACTTAAACAGATTTTGATAAAAATTTCTTACGAGCATTCTTACATAAATTATTTTCTAAAATAACATCGCTAAATTTACATAAATTTAAATATTTTTCAGCTTGTTTCAGGTAAACCTATGAAGGATTTCGAAACAACTCTTTCTAATCTAAATTATCAAATATAATTTTTAAAGTAGTTTAAAACTCTGTTTTTATCTGTTGAAATTATAATTTTAAATTGTAATTGATGTTAATATTAAAGTAAACTAAATAATATTTAACTTTATTAAATTTTCATTAAACATATTATAACCATTCAAAGTAATATCTAAATAAATTATGGCGATAGGCAAAATTAACTTCAGTTACTTATGAAAATATCTGGCCAAAACTATAAATTATAGAACAAATAGTTGATTATCTACCTTTAGAACAAAGTTTCTACGTCAAGCAAGACAATGTAATCATTTATCGCTTTCACAAGCAGAATGATAAATGATCGAAATTCTAACTTTAAGTAGCTTTCGTACTCTGATTTTTAATTTTATTTATATAGGTCTATCTAATATTCTAAATGCCTGAAATATTTAACTACTAAATTCACATCATGTTTCCCCCTTTTTTTTGTGCGTAATTCATTTAACATGATTCTTACCTCCGTTGATTTATTATCGTCACTTTAATGCCTCGAACGATGAAGCAGCAAATCTGAAAATGTTTGTTCAATTTATGAATATAAACTTAAATAACGTAAAAGAGATTAACTTCGGCTTCAAATAATATAAATCGTAATAAAACCATCTTATATCTATTTGCCATGATGATGTTCAACTTAGGAATAATGGAGATGATGTGGAATTAATTTAAAATCGAATTAAATTAATTAGAATCGTCTTTCTTATTTTTCTTTATCTACTTTTTTGTGTAATTGTCAAATAAAAAGTGATCTGTGGGAATTGAAAAAGAGAGCTTCAAGGTCAGTCGTCGGACGTGATGTAAGTTCCGAAGAAGCTCTGAGCCTGAAGCCACGAGGGTGAGAAGAGATACTCTCGACTCAAGTGTGTCACCATGGAGATAACCGCCATCTTGATTTATGATCATTCTCACTTCCCTCTTTTTCTTTTCCCATTTAGTAAAATGTCTTTGCTACTGAAATTTATGTTCAATTCGAAACTCTTGGAATGTTCTCACCACTTTCAGGTGTATGGTCACTGACCATTCGTCGGCATATATAAAAATATTATTAATAGACCGAACTTAAATGTTTTTTTTATTCTTTAAATGGTATACGTTAAGTAATTTATTTTTCTGCAAGCTTCAGACAAACGATTAATTTTATTTGTTCAATTTTTGTTTCGAAAATTTGTCGGATTTGATGCGAAATCAAAGATACAAGAGTACCATTGTGCCACGTGTATTACTTATTAATCCGCCTTTATAAAACTCGAGGGGTTGTGTGTCAATAATAGTTTTCAAAATACCTCTTGAGGATTTAACATCAGATTAGCCCGTTCCGACCGCTACCCACACCTATCACTTTCAGATAATCATGTTTAGGAGCTTAAGAGTACCTGTTTATTTCTTTGTTCACAGAATTCGATTGAAAAATTCTGTTAAAATAAGTAAATCGAACAATCAAAAGCCGAGAAAAGGATTCGAACGATATTCTGTTACTATAATGACGTTCTACAGATTTAAAAAGACGAATTATTTTAAGAGAAACCTCTAATAATTTTTAAAAATAATCAATCAGATTTATTCTAATAATATGTTTCACATTTCTTTGTTCTATATAAACTTATTTTATGAACTCAATATAGTTATTAACTGTTTATTAAGTATTAATTAGATAGAAAAAAGATTTAAATTGTTTTTAATTTTTTTTTAATAAATAACATAACACTTAAATTATAGACTCAAATGATAATTCGATGCTCTCATAAAGGCGATATCAGTTTAAATGTCATTAATACGTGTTTTATATGTAATTAATTTTAAATCAGCATATAAGAATAAAACATCGATTTGAAATGCTTAGATTGACATGTGAGCGCATGACCATGAACGCTTTGCATGGTCATGTGATAGTTTGACAGATTAATGCCGGTTAATTGAATAAATACCCCAGGCTACACTGACTTGTTCAATCTATTAATTATCCGCCTTTGACAGAATGTGTGATTCTTGAGCCTACTTACTCTACTATTAGGATCAATAAAGTTGATAGTTTCATTTTTTTCAGTTTTGAAATTGCTGTCAAATCTAAAAATTAAATATAATTTTTATAACAGTTCTAAAAGTATGAATAAAATCATTTTTTTTTATTTGTTTTTAAAATTGAGAAACAAACTACTAAACAGCTATAATTATTACTTTCATTGTTCAAATTATATCGTGTATTTAGATGTAAGGAATAAATTATTATCATTTCTAGGATGTGTATTATTTTCATAATCTTTTCTACTATTACAAAAGCATAAATTTATCATAAAAAAAAAGGAAAATCATATTTATATAGGCCTATACAAACCACAATTTTCTCACGAATTAATAAAGATATAAAATTTAATTACATTTCGAAGTAACTCGAATAATTTAATATTCAAATTAATATTTTTCTTCTCTTGAATAACAGATAACTTTAAAATATAAGCATAAAAAAATTGATTGAAAAATACGTATTAAACGATCGATAACAACTAAGCTTATCTATTAATAGAACAGCACTTGGTTACGAATTAATTTAATAGAAAAACCTATAATAACTACTTCAAAAGGCTATTTGGCAAACGTATCAAGGCATATAAAGTCTTCAAGTGTAGTAAAATTACTTTTTCATCAACAATTTTACAGCAAATTAAAAAAAAAAATCATTTTTAACTTGCGTAAAAATACATAAATGCATATAGAAAATGATGATTAATTATATATTCTAATAAATATTAAACTAATCGAAAAGAAAATTTTCATAATTCTTTTGGATTTTTTTTTTTTTAATCTTAAATATTTCTAAGCAAGAATTTTTCTGCAATTTATTACTATCATAGCCTATGGACAACATATTACAGTTAGATAAATAACAGAGTTAAAGTATTTATTATAATTATCGAATATTCTTCATAATTAAGTATAATTTTATAAATTAGTTACGCGACATTAGTTTTTTCGAAGCTAGTAATAGAAAAAAATCTATTTTATATCACGTCTCAATGTTAATCAATTAGAAAGGCATCCATTAATTATTTCTCGAACGACGAAGATTTGTTTGTGGGTGGCCAATAGAAGGATGAATGTAGGTATTGGTAGTCTCTGCCCACCTCGGTTCACGAATGTAGTCTAGCTGTGCCCCCGAGGAGGTAAACCATTTTGCAATAAGTAAAGAAAAGCAGAAAACCTAGTAAACATACAGACATACAAACACACAAGAGGACAGAGTCGTATACAAAATTGACTATTTGGATAGGGAAAACTGTAACCATCTGTCAAATAATCCCTACCGAATAAATATTATGGAAAATTGTTTTAAATAGGATTTACTGAATGAAAAAACATGGCAAAATAATTTATTTAATATGTTTTATACTTATATCATTATATAATATATAGGCTATATACTGCATATAAATCAAAATTTGATTTTATAGTTAATATTTAGTTAATAAATTCGACACCGATGTCTCTTATTTTAAAAGTAATTAAGATTTAATAAAGTTAAAATTATTTTAATACTTTAAATATGTTAAATTTATAGAAAATATTTGTTAAAAATTAAAAAGAAAAATAGATTAAATTAATTTTAATCGAAGCAAAAAAAAAAGAACGAGTAAAAAAAATGAAGGATGCAAGAACCATATCAATTTTCATTTCCGAGTTTGAACAAAAGCATTACGGAAATTATTAACCATTTTCGTAAACATAAGACGAGCTAAAACAACAAACAATATCTCCGCTATAGGTCTACTAATTCTATTTTCTATCAGATGGAAAAGCGGAGATGAGTCGACAATGTCAATTTAGAGGACGGGCCCACTTTACAATGCCGCACAGTTTCGCTTCGGAAGCTTATTTATCTGAAAAGTCTGCAACAGATAACAATAATTGGGATTGAGATGTGGTTTTGTTTTAGGGCAATAACTATACTCATTCGTTTAATGATATCAACTTGATGTGTTTTCTTACAGGTATCATGCAGAGTGTTTCTCTACACTGCATCGAGTTTAATTACCAAAAATGTTCGGTGCCTGATATAACACAAAATGGAAAGTTGTAATAAAAAGTGAAAGGTATTTTCTTTTCCAAATGTTATTTTCCTCCAACGGCGCAACACTTCAACAAAATGATAATAAGCATAGATCTTGAGTAAAACTTAAAACTTAATCGTATGATCATAATATATTTACGTAGGATTTTTTCCGCCTAACTTAAAAATTTATCTGTACTGAAGAAAAAAAAAATCATCATTATGTTATTATTTTTGAAGCCCATCTCATAATTATATAACGATATTGATCTTAATAGATATTATTTGATGGATTGTTACTATTTTCATTGAAAAATTATGAATTTATACAACTATAGTCTATTTTAAAAATTATTTTTTTCTTACTTGAATATTGTTTAAAATGTTACTCTGTATTTAATATAAGTTACATTAATAGTTTAAGATTTGTACAGTACATTAAAGTAATTAATTTATACTTTTTAAGTATTTTTTTTTTAAATTAAAACTAAAAAGAGATTCCATGTTTCCTTAATTATAATATAAAGTAGGTCTATAATATTAGTCCTTATCTATTGAGATTTTCTACGTGTTAATATTATATAAAGACGTCTTTAAATTAACAAAATAAACTATATTTTGCCATTAAAGTAAGGTAATTCAGTAGATTGGTAGTCTGGAAACACCTGCCTCGAACTCAAGTTCGACAGCGAAACGTAACATGACGCGAAGAAAGGAAACATATTTCTGACACTTTACGTGACAGGAAACTGGTGACGTCAGTGCTCAAGACACCCTTATTGCGTGCAACAGCGGCTTCTAGTTCTTCAATTCCTCATCAGGTATTCAAGCCGTGTCTTCGACGCCTTCAATTATCCGCTTGTCCCTTGTATTTTTCCCCCCTTTTTTTTAAGCCCAGCTTCGTCCAAACAACTTAGAAAGAATGGACACCTGCTCGCTATTCAGACAGATTCAACACGGCCCTCAGATATATGGATATCTTTATACAGTTGATGAACTCCTGGTGATTTCCAAATTATTTGTTACATAAAGCAATTGCCATTATCTTCCAATTGTTGTAACAATAACATTATAATTAATGCAAATTAGAAGTATAAACAAAGATACATGCTTAAATAATTTTATAAGCTGTTAAATTTTAAAATATAAATTGACGTTAATAAAATATTCAGTATAAGTAATAAAATATATATGTTTTATCTAAATAAGTTCATTTATATATATATTACTGTAAGATTATAGTCTACAAAATTTACATAGAGTCAATTTATAAGCTTAATTCATATTTTATGATCGAGTATTAATAATGTAAGCTGTAGTTAATAAAAATTTATTCATATGTTCTACAATAAGCCTGAGAAATACAACATACTTTTCAATCATTAAAAATCTCGTAAAATTTTTCGTGACCTACATTTTTCTCACCCTTCATATATATATATTATAGTCTAAACATTTGATATTATACATT
Source organism: Centruroides sculpturatus (assembly GCF_000671375.1). Taxonomy (NCBI): domain Eukaryota; kingdom Metazoa; phylum Arthropoda; class Arachnida; order Scorpiones; family Buthidae; genus Centruroides; species Centruroides sculpturatus. The sequence continues at coordinate 405,390 of NW_019384733.1, read as the reverse complement.
ATTGTTGCGAGGTATCGTATATGTTCTCTTGCATGAGGTACACAAATGATTGTCTCATTTATTTCCCATGGGAATCTTTCGTGCAACCATAAATAATAAGTGTCAATCCGAAGAAAAACGCTTTCTAAAACCGAAGAAAATCTTGTATAAAAATGCTTTTTTTTTTTTTTAGCTAAATGGAAAAAAAAATGTTACGACCAAGAAGATGATGTTATAAATATTCACTACGTTCAAAATGATATTTGAAACCAAACAATTAATAAAAAAAATCAGTCTTATTATGATTTCTATTATGATCTATTTTATTATCTTAAAACTAAACAGGCGAGTCATAAAATCTACACGTGGTTATTACTTATTTCAAAATGACATGTTAAAGAATTGAAATTTTTTTTAGACTACAGAAATTAATTATAGACCATATATTTATATATAACTTATATAACTTATGCATTTTTAATAGGCCTAAAACTAGGTCTGTCATTTTTTTAAACAATTAAACTAGTTATATACAATATGTTGTAGACATGAACATTTTTACGAATAAATCTTTAGAATTTAATTATTGATGGAATGTTAAGTGTTAAACAGTGACAGGGTCTAGAAGAATTCAAAGGGGACTGACTCAAAAAGTAAAAATGTTTAAATAATTATTAAGGACCTTTCATTAACATCTGCACAAAGATTGTACTGCGGATGGTCCGATAAACCGTATTTGTTATCATAAATCTTTTTAAAAACATCGTTTTGTAGTTCGAACAAATAAATTTTAATATATATTTTTTCTTTTTTGTGTGTAAATTGAAAGAGTTTAAGCCCCCTCAGTCTCCCATGGATCCATCCCTGATTGATATATATTTATTTATAATAGGAATAAATATATAAATTCTTAATAAAATGTTTGTTTTACTTCACAATTTAATCTCGCAAAACATTTCAACAAATGGAATATTCTATTTACTTAATGAAAGTGCAGAATTTAATACAGTAATTAAATCTAAACATTTCTATAAATTAAAACGTAAATGCTTTATGTAATAAAAAGATATTTTTTTTAACAGAGAGAAGATAGAACATCCTTTGGTTTTGGGAACAACAAGAAGCTGTAAAAAATGTATTAATTTTGATAGAGTTTTAACAAAACATTATTTTAAAGTGAAAAAAATAATAAATTATAAAATTATGCCAAATAGATTTTATATTATAATTTCAATGCAACTTTATTCGATAAAAAGAAGAGAAATAGATATAAAATCATATAGTAAAATGGACAAACATATTTAGAACTTAATCCACGAAATGTTAGAAAAATTTATGCGTAAGTAAAACCTTTCATTTGTATAATAATAAGGAAACTAAGTATTCTGTAATGATTTTCTTCTTAAAATCATAAATAATGTAAACATTTGCGTATTAAAAATAGAAGCACTTTAAACTAATAGAAATGGCTATTAAAACGTTGGCGTAGATCAGATAAGGCTTGTGTATTATCTTTAAATCTTTGCTTACTTCGTAATTATATGACGATGAAAAAATATCGTACAACTTAAGATCAAACGGAAGAAGAGTACATCACCTTGTGATAAGTTATAGCTCAGCTGAAAAAAGTCACGCCTAATTTAATTTTTTAATCAAAACTTTTATCTGTATCATAGGTTGATTGGATAATTATCTGCAGCAAGCTGTCAGTCCTGAGAACGTGCAGTAAAGCTATCCCTGAAAGCTCCGTATAGTTTATCATGTCATTATAGAGATTCAATAGATAACGAGCAGAGAAGGAAGTCCCTGAGGCTTTAACGGTTTGATAGGGACACTTGTGACAAGAAGCCACAACTAAGGTGGAGTAATAATGTGTCCAGATCTCTCGAAAGCAACAGTGGTGGATCCGATTAAGAGATTAATCGGAGAGATTCCAGGATAAGAAATTGATATTTGATAGGACCTATTTCCAATGCTTTTGCTTCTTTTAAGATTCGCTGTTTTCATCCATCAATTTAGACGTCATTAAGTTCATTTTGAATGCTTCAAAAATAAGCATATCACTGACTTATCAACTAAAATCAATTTTCGAGAGTATATTTCTATTAAAACTTATTTTACATCTTTATATTTTCATATATTAATATAATTAAAATCGCACTCGTCGAAAACACTATAAACTTTGTAGTTGGCTAAACTCTATTTGATTTCGATCTATCAAAAATTTACTTTAATCAAATACAGATCAAAAAGAATTCTCGTAATCTATAGCATAAATACAAAAATTCTATTTAGTTTCCAACTGTATAACAAAAAATATTAAATTATGGTGTAAACTATTACATTAGCTTATAGCATTTTGCATACTTTTTGCATCGTTGTATGTAATTAATAACTTCAAAACAGATCACAGCATTCTGTTTGAGCCAAGAGATAACATAGAACGAAACAGCCAGCTGTTACTATGCTGTTTCTCACAAACATATCCTTTCGATTCAGAACTAAAGCAATGAAACGCTTACAAAACATCACCGATTTTGTTAAATTGGCGAAATTTATTACAAAATTAAAGATACGAACTGTACATTTTACGATAATACTTTTCACTTGTTCATTGCACTACATTTCTAAAATCCACAAAGTTTTTATAAGTTACACGAAAAAGCAATTCATCATGTTATTGACTGGCATTTTTTCTATTCTCCCAGGTCTAAAATGCTTGGATTATGAACACAATAAGCAAATCAAGCAAATAGAAAATGCTACAAATTTGCGCTGATGACCAAAGCACGGAGGCAGATGGAAGTGCATGTGGTAGGACAGATGGGGTGTAACCCAATCCTTCAGGACATCATCCCCAGACGATCCTGATAGAAGATAAAAATATTGACAGGAGCCCTAAGCGACAGAGCACCCTGTGATTAATGATGAAAACGGAAAGTTGGGTGATTCCCTCTTTGAATTAACGGAGCCCCTTTTTGCACCATTTCTGTTCTCTGATTTGCAGCGTGGGAGATGCAGGCATTCGCCAAGAAATCCCTTGCGGAAGTTGAAAGGAAATTATGGTCCATTGTAGGCCACGTGGTTTAGGTGTCGTTACCACTGCTGACAGATTACCTTTTTCTGACGTCACACTGCAGGATAGAAAGATAGTCATCGTGGGATCGCTTGGTTAACCGCTGTTGATGGGACTCCGACACTCGTATCTTGTTAAAGAAAGACAGTTTCTACTATCCCGAGAATTCGCCCTAAGATGCTAGCTTTGGGTCAATATGTTCAAAAGAATCGCAAGCTCCGTTTTATATATTTCACAAACCAACATTTCAGTATCGTATCGACCCACGCTTTACTCGGTTTGATTCTAACTCCTTTTTTGAAAAGAGTAATATTTAAGAATCTTAATTTATTCTAAAAATAATGTAAAAAAAAAAATAACCTTTCAAATTAAATTTTAAATAATTGGCATTTAAATTTTTAAAATCCGGAAATAAACACATCTTTTAAACTTAAGTCTATAGATTCTAAGTCGTTAAATCATACAGGCCTATTACTTTTAAAAGATTGATATTTTAAATACCTGGACAATGTTATAAAAATAGAACTGAATAGATTTAATATAAAATATATAAAAATTATAAAATTAAGTCAAAATTAATCAGAATTTATGCCTAAAATTATGTAACAGTCATCTGGAAAACTTAATTTATTTATTATATAAGTAAAAATCAATAAGGAGTACCCATAAATGTTAATACTGGTATATATTTTTTTTGTTTTAATTTAATTAATAAAATAGTAGCTGAATTATATTAAAATATGTATAAAATCATTAGAGAAAATAAGCTTTATAATAATATAAAATTCATTTTAATAATCTACCTTCTACAGAATACAAAATTGTTTCTTAAGTTCTATTATCTAACTCGTGTCATTGGTTGTTTCTCATCACACAATTGTTAATTACATATAAGGAAGGTATATTATTATTATTATTCAGATATTATTATCAAAAAATTAATCTCAAGCACATAGAGTATAACGATTTAAGAAACGTTCTAATCTCTTATCGCTAAGATTATGGTAGACAATGCGGGATTGATCTAGATATAGAAGAACCAATTGTACAGTACAACTGCTTAATTTCCAAAATTTTTAAATCTACTTGTTTATCTCGTTAAATTGTTTTTGCGCAAAAAAAAAAAATAGAATATTTGAGTAAATTTTAATCATTTTAATATCTTACGGAAAAGGGAAAATGTATGCAGAAAAGTTAAATTATGTGATGTTGAAATACAAAGATTGTAAGAATGTAAAAATTTTTAAGCAATTTTTAGCGTGTGTTATATACTTGAGGAAGAGTTTAAAATGACTAATATAAGAAGAAATAATGTATAAAATAATTAAAAGTAAAATATTGATTTTAGGTTGGTTGAATGAAGAGGACATTTTTTTTGTGTGTTTCTCATCAGGAGCATCGTTTTAATACGTTATCCACGTGGCGCCATCTTCCGCCGAAATTTTTAAAATATGCATTAGATGTTAAAAAAAAACATAATCTAATGTACTGTACGGGATTTAAACTACCAAAAAGCTAACGTATGGAACATAGTAGAGATTTTGGCGCTGGTCATGGTTAGGACACAATAGCGTCTGAGTCGTGTGGAGTCTAGCGAGATCGTATCTTAACATGGGTCCATTGAAGGCAGGGTGCGGGTACCGTCCCCGGCAGATGTTCTGAAGTTTTATCACTACTAGAGATCAGAAAAGTTCTAATACTTCCGTCTGTTAGTGCATAACTGGTCCGTTGTACGGAGTTGTCTTGCAGTGACAATATCACTTCCTGTGCTCTATTGTATGTCATGTTGGTTGGTTCCAAGTCCACAACACACATATCGAGCAACACCTATTTGTTCGCCAGCAATCATCTGCTAGTCCGATTTACATTTCACCTTAAGGGGCTGATGGAATGGGAGGATCAGAGACATTCCGCTCTAAATCGATGCTCTTTTCTCTAAATTAGGACAAGAGACGTAGGATTACTAGCCAGAATTCAATCCTACTCTCTCTTAAAGAACACTTTCTTTGGTTATCGAATAACTAAAGTATCTTATGACAGCATCCATTAAAGCTACGGTTATTAATTATTGCCAGATGAAATTAAATAGAAACATTTTAATGCTATTATTAGAACTATCATATAAAATTTACATTAGAAAATAATAGGAATAATATATACATAAAGACTCGCAATATTCCCATGAAATTTTAACAAAGCATTAATAGTGCAATAGTATCAAAGTTTTATTTTAATATTAACTTACCCGTTTTTTAAGTGCTCTGATTTCATGGAGGTTAATACGATCAACGTGACGAATCTTTACTGATTATATTAACCTCCATTTTCGAAAAATTATTTAATATTCATATAAAACTGTAATAAATTGTTTTTATATTAAGAAACCTAAATATTAAATTTACTATTAATAAATCTAGAAAGATATAAGATATAGTTAGTGGCTATTTATAGGTTAATTGATTAAGAAAACACTTTTTTAAATAAAATGATATAGCAATAAATTTAAATATAAAATGCATTTACACAGTTTATAGTCAACCGATAAGGATCGATAAAAGTATAACCTATTGAAGTATTGTAGAAGACTCGACTACGTCACACATCGCCGAAGTATAACAGACATAGAATTACTTAAAATAGATTCGCTCTGGTCTAAGTTATTCAATATGTTAAGCTTCTATCCAAATTAGTACGGCTGACATGAACTATTTCAGGCTACTAGGAAAAAAAAAAACCTCGAATTTCTTTCATATTAAAGTTATCTCTTAAATAGATATTTCGGTTGAACGGAAAAATATCATTTATGATCGATTTTATTTCATATTTAACAAATATAAACTTCTAACCGAAATGCTGGTAGACTATATCGTTCTTTAGCCAAATTACAAAAATAGATCCAATGTTACATTATTGTATCTATTTCTAACATTACTTACATATGTATATTATGTAATTTAACTGTCGAGGAAGAAAATACGGTCTAATTAGTTTTTAAATTGGTAAAATGAAGATATAAAGTAGAGATAAGAGAGTATTTAGGGATTCAGAAAGCGGATACAAATATAAAAGCATCAACTTGATCATCAGTATCGGAAACAAAGTATTAATGACACGAATTTCTTTCAGATTAAAGAAGAGAAAGCGAAACATATTTCCATTCATTCCCAATGTATCTTGTAATAATAGACAAGAGCAAAGTAACACAATCAGACCTAGCAATTTTCACGGCAATGGAAATTACAGGTACGAAGTTGACGGACAAATCGTTGCACAGCAGAATAATAGACTGCTGGATTTGGTTTACGGTAGGCCTATACTTGCGCCATTTTTGTTTCTTTTTTCCTTCGATAGTTTGTATTAGTAAAACTCCGTATGTAATTTTGTTATAGCACGTTATGAATTAATAATGCGATAGATCTTGGGAGCTATGAACATCATACATTGTACGATGTGTCCGGTCGTTTGCAAAGCGAGGCAGTTAGCTATAATCAAATTTCAGAAGCCATTTTATACTTTCTGTTTCCTTCATTTTTTAAAAATATAAACGACATTCTTTTTGCATATTTTATAAGTATCAATTTAAAAATTTAGAAGAAAAAATTTTCATCATCTAAATGGTATATCTGCCATTCATAATAAAAAAAAAAGCCAAGAAATGCGTAATAGGCTACTTAGCGTATCAGGTACGGTTATTAAGACATTTTTTTTCACATTACACATAAAAAGTTTGGTAAACATCCATTTAAATAGCAGAGGCCAGGGAATTTTTATCTAGTTGTGTCGTCGACGTAGACCTAACAGCATACGTGTTGACCCCCCTCCCAACTTATTTATTAAACCTAACGATTTTTGGAGAGAAGTTTGGAAGCAGGAAATCTGTCTGGCCATTACCAGGCAAATCAATCAGATATCTTGCCTTTAATTACAAATCTTTCCCTCGTCGTTGCAGATAAAACTCTTTGCGGTTTCGACTTTTCTAGATATTGTACTCTCGACATAATCGATTTTACATTAGGGAAACTTTTCTAGCAAACGACAACTCTCCCGAAAAAGTGGGCGCCTTGCAAACACTGCAGCGCCATCTAGTAAGTGAATAATGTAACTATCCGCGGTTTAATTACTGATCCATAATGATACTAACAAAGTTTATATCAACTTGCTACTAATACTTTGCTTTTCTCTATATTAAACCTTACTTGATTAATTCAATTTTAAGTTATTTTGTTCCATGTATCAAACATCATTGTTTTTTTTTGCACACAAAATATTCTGTTAGTACAAAATGTCCGAAACAAATTACTTACAGGCCTATAAAAACGGATTTAAAGTCATGTTAGACGTCTGCAAAAGGCAACCTTTCAATATACTTATACTTAAACTGTACATAAAAAATAATGAAACTGAAGCTGCGCGTTGTTTTATAGATCTAGAAAGTTTATTTTATTTAAAAAACATGTAAAATAAGCTATTGGAAGAAATCTTTTAAAGTTAAAATGAAAAATTATGAAATATTTAACATCATTACAAACCGAATACTTCAAATTTCGTCAAAAATTCCATTATTATTGTTATTATGTGTAACATAAATGCATTTTAAACACGCATTTAGATTTTGTTTGTCATCTGTTTAATCATAATTTCACGTATAATTGTAGTATAGTAAAGAACTATTATTTTTATATTGTTTATTTTATGTAGAATCCCTTATATTCCAGTAATATGTTAGCGCTAATGAGTCGATTAAATGCAAAAAAATATATGATATATACTGGAAAACGATTCACGTGATGGCAACTAAGGTGTGTAGTAAACCCCAGAGCGGTCTATTAATCACGAAGACCACAAACATGATTAATTAAAGACCTGTAACCTTAACTATATAATATTTGTCACTTGACAAATATTATTTGAGATAAATGATGTAAAATTTTTGGTGAAACCAGATACCGTTCTTTTTTATGTAGTGTATTCACTTTGTATTTTTTAGGCTGCAGATGAATATTTATTGTAAACAGGCGTGAAAGAGAATTGGGGCCACATTTCAAAGAAGTTCTGCAAGAAACGCGATGGTTTATTGAAAGGTTACATTTCAATAAGCAGCGATTAAGCATGATTTTGAATTGTTTGAATAGAGAAAGAAAAGTGAGTGAAATTCGTGTATGAAAGTAAGAGTGATACACTCCTTCTCAACACGTAACTGGAATAACTAATGACCTGTTTGAACTGCCAGTCTCTTGTGGGTCTATCCTAAGCAGAGATGAATATCATTAAACTAAATCCAGGCGGTGTTTGACCAGGCAATGCGATAACATGTTTGCACACAGCGGCATGCTCAACGTTGTAATAAATTTGTCTATGCCCCTTCCAACTCACAACGTCTAGTTGCTGTCTTGACATACTGTAATTACAACTAAACACTACTCATTATCCGTGATTATGTAAATTTATAGGTTTAACACGTGAAAACACTCAAGGTTGCTGTGCAGTTTTTGACGGACCAAGCGGCTCTACTGACAGGCAAGAACCACCTAACCCATGGGCAACCCTGTTGATCAGAATCTATTGAAATTTCACCCTACCCTCCTCCTATTGTTTTAGGGAGGCAAACAGGGTGCTTTGGCTACGCCTGAGAAGGAGGGGTTAGCACGCTCGGTATTGAAGAGAATAATCTCGGATGGATGTTCGTTTATCAAGTTGCCATTTGCGGAGGAGATTGTAAATTGAATGATGTGGTTGTTAGCAACTTTGATGTTCGCTGCAGATTGTTTGTTCTGTCTAAAGTGTTTATAGGGTATTAAGTGATTATTATTTTTTTAAAATAGCATTAAATAGTTTTCCTTTAATATAGATATTTTATTTCGAAGCCACTTTGATGATTAAAATGTTAAGTTATTTGCAAACTATTCCGAGTTGTCTCTTTATTTAATCGCAATTAATTTAAATTTTAATATTTAAAAGTTTATCTTAATTAAATCTCACCTCGCTTATTTAAATGCATGATTTAAAAGAATTTATCGTGATGGTTATAAGCATATAAATCTTTATCAAACTGCATGTAATTAAGTGTGCGTAAAGAAGAATATGAATTTTAATATAGACTTTTACAAAATTATAATTTTATATGTTTTTCGAGTATATCTAGAAGATTAATTATGAAAATCTATTCATAAATAAATACATCAATAGTTTTTTTTTAATGATGTATTATTAATATAATTTCAATTCAATATTAAGCTTCATTATTCTTTAAGTTTACATAAATCTGATAGGGTTTAATATACATTTTATTTGAGATTGATTACGGATAACCTAAATTTAATGTTTCCATTTGTATTCAATTATGTCCTAATATTTAAAATATGCAAAACATTTCTAAAAAAAGTCAAAATGCATTGTTTTTTCTCCCCAGAGACGTAAATTTAACCATAAAAGAATATTAACGTTTATTCCTTTCTAAATGTCTCTTTTCGTTATCTATAATTATTTAATTACACCAAAAGCATAAACAAACAACTAGTTATGAGATATTATATACGTTTATAGTCTATTTTGTAATATTATTAGCCGCAAAGGACGGTCTTAAATAGATTTCACACTGAAACGATTCGATGTCTAATTAAAATTCAATTTATGTAAGGTTAATTCCTCGAAATACGAACTATAGATTATCACATATTAAACCAATAACTTGTCGTAATGTATATACCTCTTCCATATTAAACTATATAGTAATGAAACAAAGTATAGGCCCTATACATGGACGTCAGTAGAAAGTTTTCCAGAGGGAGCAAAGCTTGAAGACAATGCTTTAGATGTTTATGACGTAGGTACTGTATGATAAAAACTTTATTTCCAACCTCATAAAGTAAATCAGGAGTCAATATTCTATTTATAATTATTTTAAAAATAAATAAAGTCGATACATCTGAGATATAAAGATTCTATCCAATCATTAAATATAAATATTGTATTAATTTAATGATCATATCAAAACAAACTTAAGTATTAAAATTTATAGGAGAATATATTTCAGACNTTTTAGATAAAATTTAGAAAATTATCTATAATTTATTCTATTAAAATATTATTATTTTCGTATTTAATTTAACGTATAAAATCTGAACTTTTGAAAGAACTTTTGTTAAATATCTTTAAATATTTAATTTATTAACCGTACTATTATTAAAATAAAATGGGATTTATAAGAAAATAAATTGCAAAATTCATACTAAAATAAATCGAGATATTATAGTAAAGTAATTAATTTTTATTAACTCTATAGCATTTTATTTTATTATTAAAAATTTTAACGATATAAAACATTTATTTAAAGAATATATTAGGTTAAAACTACAATAATTTAAATATTTTTAAGGTAAAAACAGAGATACATAGATATTTAAAAATGCAAATGTGAGTAAATTTCATATAAAAAATCTTTTCGATAGTGTTAGACCAATCAATGTCAACATGAATAAATAAGTAAAAATCAGGATCAGTATTCCCTTTTATCAATTGCATGATGCTATTGTTTTGTTAATCTTATCATCCAGTACTTAAGATGTTTAATTCTATAATTTCTAACCGAAGCCATCTTCATAACATATAAAACTATACACTTTTCTACATTCAAAGAGTTAAATTTTATAAATCATTTGCGAATTCCATAATTCGTTTAATATAGAACTAATAGAATATATTCATAAATCTAAACATAATATGAAATTTTATCAATATAAATCATGCCATACAAAAAAAATATATAGTTTTTATTTACTTACTCGTAAATATTCCGTTTTTATATAAAATTATATCAGTAGTAATAGACCTGAAGATACTGTAAGACTTCAGATTTATTAGAATTTCAAATGACAGGTTAAAATACTGTTCATATTTTATTAACATATCATTAAATTAAAAACTAAGTGATAAAAATAATAATTTAAAACGTTTTGATAATATAAAACAAAACATTAATTTTTTAATGAAACTATTCACAAATTAAAAGAAATAATAAATGTCCTTTTTCAACACCTCATGAACACGGTAATTATTACGGTGGAGTCTTTTAATGTGTGAACATTTTATTATTATTATTGTCCTGGCTATTTTATTTATTAATTAATTTTTAAAATATATTTTTTTTATCAGTAATTCTATCAAACTTATTGCAGAATTAAAGATAATTATTAAAAACTAACTGAATTATTTATAATAAAATAATGTAAATCTAATAGATAAGTTTATTTTGTAATCTACAAATGTTTCCTTTTTAAAAATGTAAATAAACAGTTAAAATCTTTAGAACTTTGATAGAATGGCACATATTTTCGAATCGTCCTACATTGAAAAATGAATCAATAAAAACGACAAGAAGTAAGAAGTATTTGTTCGTATTTCAAAAGGTAGAAGGATAAATGATTAGAAATTTATGGACCAAAGACAATATATTTGATAATCGGTTTAAATTAGATACACAATACATTTGTACATCAGGACATTGCTATTTTTGAAACAATGGCTTCCATTTTAACACATTTCAATTCAGGATGGAGTTTCATTGATTAAACTAGATTATCTGAAGAGAAAACCAAATATTTTCTCAATTTCTCTATGTAACTGTACTGTGAATTCGAATAAGATACTGCACGTTTATAAAATGAAGGAATTAATTCTCTAAGATTATTATTATTTTAATAATATAGGCTAATGTGATATTATGATAGTATGATGTATGAAGAGTGAACTTGATTTCTGTATGTTATTTAAGAGCAAATCAATGGACCAATCAAATTATTTTCCCGTAACCTATCAGAAAGAACTTGACCTCTTCTAACCGTGACTTTATCTGGTGCTATATCAAAAACCAGAACGATAAACTGTGCCACGCTTTTAAGTGCCCATGTGGTTCCGGGTTGTAATAAATGCGATGGACCAATTTTTGGGGGTGGAGTAACCCTTTCCGTCTATTGTTCTTTGCTAAGAATTGAACAAAGTGCTTCTTTATTACTTTATAGAGGATTCTTGTAGTTCTATTGTTATCTAGTGTTGACAGTTTACGGAGATATTGAGCGTAAAACAAATCATTTTACTTGATAATGTCAAAATCTAACATAGATAATGTTTAAACGATACAAACAAAATCATGAATATAATTATAACATTGCCAAAGATTTTGACAAAAACTCTAATTATGTTAATTTTTAATATGACACTTGAGAAAGTTGAACATTACATAAACAAGAAGAATGATTATTCAAATTACATGTAAGTTATTTAACTTTTAAATTTATAGAATGAAATTCTATTTACGAATTTGATTAAAAAATTTGCAAATCGACTTAAATTTCATATTTATTAATTAGCTTTATAATTATGTTAAGCCATTAAAATAAATTAACATTTTCTGCATGACTTATTGTACAATAAAAATTATATTATGTTATATTTATATTATTTAATTTCATTAAAAATAATCATATAAAGAAAACTAACGAGTTTTTAAAATTACACATTATATAAAAGTATATTTTAAGAATTAATTAAGTAATAATAAGTATTATATTTTATTAATTTTTAAAATTTTACTTAAAAACTATAATTATAAAATGCCACTTAAACTGTTTTTATAGTTGCAAACATTTGTGTTTTGTAATAAATATATACATTATATCTTTTCACATAAATCAATGGTTTAGAATAGCAAGTTTATTCAACTCATTTATATTCCTCTCCTAATTTACAGATTCAATTTACAGTTGAATGTTAATGAATATTCATTATTTCTAATACAAAAATTGAAATTTGCATAACAGTTTCGAAAATAAAATTAACATGAAAAAAACGTGAATACTCAACAGAATAAATTGTTAACATACAATTATATTAATATAGAAAATTTAATTAAAAATATCAATTTATTCTAATGTTAATTATCACCTTAAATTAAATAGATTAACGTAAATTTGTTTCTTTATCTTGGATATCTTAGAATCAAATTTTTCGGTTTATATTTTAAATGTAGTCTATACGTTGGTATATTTACAAAATAGTTTTTGTAATAATATTTGTTTATAATTCTTGTTTTATAGAAATGGTTTACTTATCTGGTTTAAGAATTAGTAAAATGAAATAAGTAGCATTTGTATATTTTATTGAAAGATGTGTTGAAAGTTGTGAATGAGATTGATGAATAATTAAATGAATTTTCTAATTCTTTTTGTGTTTATCTAGAAAATGATTTAGTAATGACGTATGAAATAGGGAATCCGAGGATGTTTCTGTACTCACGATCACACAATAAATCTGTCTAGTTGGATTCTAGCTACTCTGCGTCTACCTGGCAATTATGTCATATCATATCCCGTGTAAGCCCATCAACTGAAAATCGTGCCATTTGTTTAGTAAGACCAGCCATATAATCCATGAATCGGGAATGAAATCGTCCAAAATTAGATTTAATATCACCGAATGATTCTTCGAAAGTAAGTTTAAGGTGGGTGGTATTTGGAGCCCCTCGAATTTGAACCTATTAAGTTGAAGGGAAAAGTAGATTTGAAAAATCATAACCAAATAAGAGTTACATCATTAGAGAAGGAAATACTGTTTTGACTGACAAAGAGGGTTCTCTCACTGTTCTACGATTTATTCTCCCCTTAAACACCCCCGTCAACCCTCAGGTATATTTAAACATCCTGTTTGGCTTTTGATTAATGACTCTCTTAGATGACGTGCAGACATTTTTACAAGGCAAACGTTTCCCCTTGGCTCACTCGATTCGTTGTCGTCCCTATCTCAAAGAAGTATGGGTGGTGACCTTTCAGGCCTACTTCTCTTGACATTAACGTAGCCAATCTGAAATTCCATCCTCTCCTTTGGATCTCTACTTCAAAATGTCAAAGAATGACATTATGTCTTTGTTATATCGAACTTTATCTGAGCCATCTGCGTATTATCTTCAAATGATGATACTTCTCGAAATATAATCGTCTCGAATTATCAGGTATAACAATTTGAACTGTAGTTTCTTTTGTCTATTTTTCTGTTTACATTAACTGTCCCTGTAGGCAATTTCTCTTTATTTCAAGTTCGGAGAGATTGAGCCCGCATGAATTGTTATGACAAATCTACATTAAAGTTCACGATGTTTACACACTTTATTTTCAAGTTCAATTGATGGTGTGTTAATGTAACTACACAAAACTTATCTTTCGCCATCGTGAAGGTTTATACTTAAAGCTAATCTATTAGCAACACTGGCTGTGATTTTCCAGTAAAAACAATGAGATATATCAACATTTAAAACAATGTTTTCGGTTTAAATTTATATTTATTCAATGAAAATACAGTTAAAATGTAAATTTATCTCTGTTTAAGTATTTATTTTTAATTATTTTACTTCTATGAAACTTTAATATTGTTTATTTACCCAATCGATCAGAATTCAGGTCAATAATTACACTTCAATAATAAACAATAGCTGCACGTAAGTGTTAGAAAAGTTCAAAGTTTCGACATAATTAAAATTTGGTTATAAATATATGTCATTAAAGTATATTATACATATTTCTAGCCAAAACTAACATACATAAATAAATATATATCTAAAATCAAAAGCATTATTCTACACAATTATGCTCCATGACTAAAATACATCTATTATATTCCTCATGCATGATAATGTCCAAGTTTCATTTGAAATTTGATGATGTGCAGTTCAAAATAATCTAGTAATTTGTTTTGTAATTTTGAATTTCAAGGCACATACAGCATAATACTCTCTGTATGATACATGAATTCACTTCTATATTCAGATACTGGATTACATTAGTCAGTTTAACATTCATTGCATTGAAATGCCAATTGTTGGAAATCGATAAATCTTATTTTTATTGCATATTTTATAATAGAATTTACATTGTGCATTGTGAATTATAGATCGTTTATTTGCATACGCCTCTAAAATAGAAAGCTTTGAATGAATATTTTAAATTAATAATTAAGTATTATTATTATTATAAACATAAAAGTAGAAAGAATATTATAAAATCAAATTTTTATTTTTCTACCATTGAAATAAATATTTGTAATAAGATTTAAACCTTGATTGATAATAGGAAAATTTTCAGTATAATGCGTATTGATTCTTTTAACATTGCTTATTCAAGATCTTAAAAAAAATTACATTATAAATAAAACATTTTAAATAGATTTTTAAAAGTTCTGCTAACTCAAAAACCGAGTAGAAAAATGGTAAAGTTCTACAAAATAAATTCAACGAGTTTAAAAATATATACAGGCCTATTTGATAAAATATATCTGGACCGAATATTGATAATGTATTAAATACAATAATCGAATTAAAAGTAAAAAAATTTTAATATTTCTAACATTTTAAAATTCAATATTAACGGTACTTAAAGCATCCCAGACAAATTTTTGGTATCTCTTACATCTGTGATGGATGATTTCTTTTATCCGAACTTTAGATATAGCCAGAAACCATAAAGTGTAAAGATTTATAATACGAATAAGTCATCGGTCAACTGTCACATTTGACTATCTGTACATCAACACATGCACATTCGACTCTCAACCTATTGATTCTTATCGGAACATCATTCGCATTGATAATGATATGTCCGACGATTATGTTGCTGATTATGTTACATTTGCAGATAATATTCACAAACAACGATCAGATTATTATCAATTTTCGTGTAGTATTTCGAAATTTACAAAAAGTCACAATCTAATCCAAGTAATTATTTAGGGTGAGCGTGTAAACGAACTATTTATATTTAAGGAATAGTCATTGCTCCATCAAATAATCTTTTATATTAATTTTTACAATCAATTGCGTGAGAGATAGATTTAAATTAGGTTTACATCTTAATTACTATTCTATAACGTGCGCCTTATTAAAAAAAATAAATAAATAAGGTGCGCAAAAATAGCAATTAGGACCTCAAGTAATTTATGCAATCCGATGGCATTAGATTCTTGTTTATCTTTTATGGTTTAATGTCAATACATTTTGATGCCCTATTTTCTCGAATTATTATTAACTGTCTCCCAATCGGACAAAAGATATCGAGCAATTATAGGTTAAATCATTCTTTTATATAAATATCGACCCCTTTAAATAAAAATTTTTTCCATCCATCCCTAAGGGGTCAACACCGACACCATTGGAAAGCCTTGGTTGAAATAAAATACTCCGTATGTTAATTTTATTTGTTATTATTTTAAATTATTTTTACGTGTAATAAATTTAATTTATAATCAAATTTAAATTAACTGCTCAGATTTTATAAATAGTATTTTTTTTTTTTTAGTAATTTTAATCTGTTTTAAATTATGAATTAAAAATAAATTGTGCAACTCGAGTCTTTCATTGTTTTGCAGTTAATTAAAGCTTTTAATTAGGTTGATTTAGGCCTATATAGGCCTATATTATTTTAAAAGAACCTCTATAATTTGTGGCCTTAATCCAAAATAAATGAATAAAAATAAAAGAAAAATCTAAAAAAAAAGTGAGCTCAACGACTTCCTTCCATTTATAAAAACTAGTTATTCAAACGGATATGCAAATTAAGCATAGTTAATGCAATAATGCGATTAATTATTGATCAGAATCTTATTTGAAAAACAAAGAATGTATTATCCTCCTTTCTCTCTTTAATTTTCACCAATAAACCGCACAATGCCCATACAATGCATCGACATCAATAGAATGCCAAATGAACTCAAAAACTTTGAATATTCAAATTGAATTGCATCTAAACTTCATATTTTACTTTTAAAATTATTCTAAAAAATATTAGTTAAATTTTTATTAGAATATATTTCATATAGACTATATCCACACAATCATTTTATAGTATTTTAATTTAGATTGTTAAATTTCAAAGTTGGAAATTCAGCTATAAAACCAAAAAAAAAACATCAATTTAAAACTTAAATTACTTCTGCAGATAAGTCTAATAAGTTACACTTATTATATTTAGATTGTTTAATTTATTATTATTTTTATTTAATTATTAATTGAAGACCCACCGACCTCTTCTGCCTCTAGCTGAATACACTCTTATTTTCTTAAGTTTAGGCCTATTTTAATTTAGGAGCAAACATATTAAAAATATAAATAAAATTTATAAAAATTGTAAATATTAAAAAGAATTGATCATTAATTTTATATCAATTATAATAATTAAATTCCCCATTGGAAAGCCTTTTTTTTTTTTTTGGTTTTATTAAATGCACGATCAGTCGGATCAAGTTATTTTCTGTAGTTTTATGTGATATTTAATATAAGAAAAAGATATTTTAGAGTGTTTTTAAATGCACAAAGTATTTTTTTGTCATTTAAAAACAGTGGCGAACTTTTATTTCCATCTAAAATAAACGTAAACGATATTCCCGTCTTTTACTTCATTCCCTCCTCAACAGTTTAGATCTTTTATCTGCTATTTATAGAACACTCTTTGGCGATTATTTTTCCATAATTATATCTAATTTGTCACTTTTTGAAATATCATCTTCTTCTGATGACTATCTCCCGTAGATGAGTTATTATTGTCCCGTTGAAAAAAGGAAGAAAAAATTAAAGAGCAATATTAAGTTTAAACCACGAGTATCAATGATTCCAATCGTATAATATTTCAAATTAATTTAAATTTGTACAAATATATTAATGATATACCTATTAAATCATCGTTTGATTTTTGTAATCTTTACAAACACCGTGGATACCATTTCCTGCAAGACGTCAATTATCCGCCATATTGGCTCGTTTAGCTGGAAGGTATATTGAATAAAAACGCAGTTTCGCATAGGAACTCGAGTTAGATGACAAAAAATCACCATCATTTTAAACGTGCGTGACAAACAACAATTACTAGAACCAAGAACATTACTGCATCAATAACTTATGTTTATAAGTTATTTTTCTTGTACATCAATTGTGATCGCCATTGGAGCAGACAAAGTGGCATCGAAAGAACGTCGAATTGTACTTGCAGATGTCCAAGCCGGCACCGGGCGAAACAACTTCGAAAAAACAGATCAATATTTAACTGTTATGGGAACCTGCGAAATATCATTTCACCTGCGAAGAAGATGCGCTATCATTCTTAAGAAATGTTTTCTACCTCTAAAATAATGGATGAGAGCTATTACAGAGTTCATATGTCATCTCGTCACCAAATTAATCCCTAGATTATTATAGTTATTCATTTTATTAGGATTTTTGTGGGAAATTTTCTACTCCATTAGACTAATGATATAAATCATATCGTGAATATTCTAAACAGTTATATATAAAAAAAATATAAAGCGAATTTTCTTAAGAATAAATTCTTTTGAAAGATAACGATATCAACGTAGAATACATAAGTTATATAGGCCTAAGAATGTATAGATTTTGAACAGATAGTTTATATCTTTTAAAATTTGAAAATTTAAATGGCTTAGATATAAAATTAGCATATACAGGAAGTAGAGGATTTTAATTGTGCATGCATTCTTTGGAGAAATTTCATTTAAAAGCTGCTCGCACTTCAAAGTTTACTCAGATAATTTATATCCGACTAAAAAGGTAGGTGGATGAAGGCAGAAGGGGCCACCGTTTGACCTTACAATCTATGTGCATGACGAGAAGCGGGTCGGAGGACACAATCAGTTTCCTAGACTTCGATAAGTTGCTAATGATTAATGACCATTCGACCCATGACTAATGGAATGGCTCAGTCATTGATGTTCTCCAATAACAAATCATCTCCTTGCTGGAAATGACCGATTTCGATCTATTTGTCACACCTGATCACGTCTCCGATTTTCGTGAAAACAAGACACAATGTTTTAATTTTTAACGTCGTTATTAATTTAAATCACGTTTTTAATTATTTAATTTTAATTAAGATGGAAGAATGGTTAGATTAAGTCGAAATATAACGTATTTCAATTATGCCTACACGTTTTTGAATCATTTCTTCAGTGTAGATGTAAAAAAATTGAAGAAATCATTAATTAAAATTAACAAGGAGTGATTTCAGAACGAATGTAATTTTGATCGAACTCGAGTAAATCGATAATGTTGCGCGGTGTTGAGGTACTGCGTCGTGGCACAAGTGATTTATCGCCTCTTGCAGTTATTACAGGTGCCATTGTCATGGTGTGCACGGTGTGCATGTCACATTTCTCATTTCATGAACTGAACCTTGTTGCTTATTCATTAGTCTGTAAGTCGCTTTCTGCTTGTAGATTGCCTCTTTGTCAGATCTTTGGGGAGTATTCGACGTGTAGGCTGGAAGTGAAAGTTGGGCATTTTGTCTTTGCAACGCCTTACATTAATATCCACACACGGACGTGTAAGACAGAGTATAGAACAATATTTTAGTTTTCAGCAAGACATAAAGCCTAGTCTAATTTATAGAGGTGTTGTTAACCTTGAATTCTTTTGGTTATACCACGATTATTCTTCTAAATTGTCAAAATTATAATACACGAATGACTAAATATCTTTTAATTTTTATCTGACCGTTCTTAAACTGTTTGAATTAAATAACATTCAGCGGGAGTTCAATTTATCGAAAACACCCACCAAACACGATATCATTAGGAGTGGTTTCGCGTTACAGAAAAAATAGTCGCTCCAGCATATACCGCTGATAGGTCCTTTTATATAATTCCTGTGGGATATTTAATACTGGAGTCAATTATTTCTACAAGATTAGAATCGAATCAACACGAAAATGTATTTAACAATTTTCAAATATTAGGAGGGAAAGTTATATTAGGCGACTACTATAAAATTTTTTTATAGCATTCAAAAATAGCCGTTTCACTAGGAAATGCGCTCTTATATTTTTGAATGTTTATTTTCATAAATTTAATATTTAAAGTCGGATTTCTTATCCATATTTTACGAGCCGGCAAAAGAAGCACAAATTAGATAGCAGAAACAACCACAAAATGTTTGTTGGGTCGGTGGTATCAGAACCCTTCATTGCTTTGTCATTCGGAGGATGCCTGTGAAATTCCGACAATTTCTTAGTCATTACGAGCGAATGTGGACACGTAACCCGTCATTGAAAGTGAGAAATATCCGAGTGTCTCGCAGGATAGCTTTTCCGAGGTAATTTAAAATGATTACATGTGTGGCAACAGGCTTGACGTCGACACAGAACCGACTGTTCAGACAAACATCCCTGCCAGTTTATGACGAACCTAACCGATCATTACGCTGGCAGCAATGTCTACACTTGCCATGGTCCATGTCACGTGCAGAACTAGGTGAAAACATCCCCCATAGGTGCTTCGTGACTGAGTATCTCCTCTGCTAATGAGCCTTCCATTCGCTAATTCAAAGCGTGGTTTCGTTGAGTTTGGCCCACTCTTTCCACTAAATCAATTTTATTTTACGTTTATTGACTGAAATTGAATGCCATTAAAACCTACTTTTTTCTAAAAAAAAATAAAAATTCGATTTTCAATCATAATGTCTATTATAATAATTATAAATAAGATATAAAAGGCAATTTACTTAAAGCTGAAAAATTACTTATTAAGTCATATTGTAAAATAATATTTCTTATTCACGTTAATAA
This sequence comes from Centruroides sculpturatus, assembly GCF_000671375.1. NCBI lineage: Eukaryota > Metazoa > Arthropoda > Arachnida > Scorpiones > Buthidae > Centruroides > Centruroides sculpturatus. Next base: position 384,726 of record NW_019384733.1, on the reverse strand, counting down.
ATAATTATGCAACATTATAAAATTTTATTACCATCGTAAATATTTACTTCCTAGACAGCCTGCGCCATCTGAAGNATTTATTTAAAACCAGTTAAAGAAAAGGAAATAAAAAAAAGTTAATAATATACTTATTTCCACAATCTCGTTGATTTATTTAAAAAAAAAGTAAATATAACTTTATAGAATTATTAACTTTATTTATTTAAAAAAAAATTAAAATTTTTTAAAACTAATTTTAAATATAATTCCTGAAGAAACATCACTTATATTATCATGTTATTGGCTATCTATTTTATACACTATAACTTATAATAAAACATTTTATTTAATAAATTTTAAAGGCGAATTAATTTTCATTTGAAATAATTAAATATTTCAAATATATTATAGTTTAATAAATCATTATTAAAAAGTACAACCACTGAATAAAGTTATAAATATGTGGAATATATATTTTTTTAAATTAATGAAAAAATACAAAATGGATTTAAAAGAAAAAGAAAACGGAGAGACAGGAAAAAATGAGACGACAGAAAATAGTTGAAAAATATTGTTAACTGCGTAAGTCCCGGACAGGAAGATAGACGATGATGATAATGCTTAGCAATTGATTTAAGTTATCTTTTCAATGTTATATCTTGAAATGAAATACTTGAGAAAAATATCTTATTTTTTGTCCAATGAAAATAAAACTAAACAGATGAGATAAAAATATAAATTAATTATTTTTAACTTTTTTTTTAAATATTTAAAGTCGCCACATAATTGCAAAGTAGAAAGGAAAATTTATATTTTACAATTATTTTAAGTATATTTTTTTATTATAAAAAATGAATAAATATTAATTGAATAAGTTTGATATTTAGCATTTAAATTCTTCTGTTAAAAGTTTTAAAGTAGAGAAATGCCATTCCATTTTATCGCGATGGTCTTTTTTTAAATAAAAATTTCATAAATTTAAATTGAAATGACAATAAAATGGCAGTTTTATTATCCGAATTTTTGATGAAAATGTCATCTTTCGCTTTTAAAATATTAAAAAAAAAAAAAATCTTCCAAAAGTTTGAAAGTATTTAAAAATTACACGAAAAAAGTGTGCAGAGTTTTTCGTGTGAAGTTACGACAGGAAAGTCAAAAAATGTCACGGCTCTACTTATTTTTTATTTATTTATTTATTTTTTTTTGATAATCATCTTTAATAGCGACTTTTAAACACGAAATTTAACTAATTTTCATATAAGCGAGGTCAAGCTTCTTGGAAATATTATTTTTATCAAGTAAACCTATGGATTTTATCCGTGATTTTTTTTAAATAATAACTTGTATAAAGTAAGAAAGTCGAATTTAATTTCAATGAGGAAATATGTGCACATTTACAAACTGTGATTTAAACCAACCTTTTTTCTTTGTTGATAGTTAAAGATATATTTAATAAAATGATTTATTTTAAGGAAGAGAAAAAGTCAAGATAACGAAATGAATTGTGTAAAATAGAAAGTTGTAAATCAAAATATTCAATTTGTAACATAATTTTTAATTGGGAAATTTTCAAAATCCATTACTAAGCTATAAATTTGTAAAATATAGAAGAGTAGATAGAAAAGAATAGTTTTCTTTTTTTTAAATTAAAAGACTTTACGTCTATTTATAAAAAGAAAAAAAAATGGAAGTAAATATTACCTGTAGACCTAGAAGGAATAATAAATTAATAATTAATAAAATTAAATTTGTCTCTCAAAGTAAAATTTATATTAATGTCATATAGGTAATCTCAACACTTAATGTTAAATTTATGGAAAAATTATTCAAATAAAGATAATCTCGGCGATATTGTCGTTAGTAAATAAATAAATCTTGGAGTGTATATAAATTCGGCGATGTTTATTCAAACATTCGGACGAAATGTGTCGAAGAGTATCTAAATAACTAAGTTTGATAAACGATGTTGATAATTTAAACGTCTCATTCCAGGATAAAACTGAACCAGAGAGGATCGAACACCTGTGCTATCCGAGTAGACCCTACCTAGTTATTACTGATTAATGAGTACTAAGATATTATTTTCTGTAGAAAAAGCGATAGATTATCACCCAAACTACGTAAATTAACACGATAGCAGTTAGTTCAGCTGCAATAAATGGGATGCTTTTTTATATTTTAGTGTCTCTGAGCACCGTCAAAAGTAGGCGGATCGAAATTTATAAAGGAAATCAATCATTCTTTTTTGCTCATCAATATTAGTTGATTTAATGAGTTTGCAAATTTTAACCTTTGATAATAATTTTATGGCTTCTTCCCATTCGGGGCATCTTTCCGATTTAATTAATTACAATTTTAATAATTATTCTAAAAAGTTATGGCGCGGTTTTGCAGAACCGAAATTATCTAATATTTTAAATATAATTAAATTATAAAATTATATGGCCCACTATTTTTTTCATATATAAAAATGGCAACTCTAATAATATTCCTTCATAAATTACAATCTAATTGAATTTAATGCTAAAAATATTTTTTGGAGAAGAATTTTATAATCTTTAGTGGATTAGACGTGTTTATATTATCTATTATACTCTTTATATTTTATATTTAAACGAAAATAAATATTGGATATATAATAGACATTGACATTGTTAAAAAGGGTGTATTTTTGTGTTGAATTGGAAGAAGTTTTTTCGGTTTTGTAACCTCGTGATTTGTTAAATTTAAATTAAATGTAACTAATCACCGGATGAAGAGGGTAATCCCAGTTTTTCTAAACAAACATCGATTAACCTAATTAAATATTACATTTATAAGCCGCACAGAATATTTAAAAAATTAAAAGACAAATACCGTATTAACATTAATTTGTTAATTTAATATATATAGATATAATTTTAATGTTCTAATTTCACTTTTTTACAGTCAGTCTATATATCTACCCCTCTTTCTTATAGACTGTACTCACTTAATAAGTGTCAAAAAGCTGATTAACGGAGGTAAAATGTCTAAGATAATTATAGGAATTTAGATGAAATTTGCTTTGTATGTTGATTTATCAAGAAACGTGTCACGTATCGTTGAATTTTGTTATGTTCGAAATAAAAAAAAACTAAAATACATTTTCTTCGAATTAATTAGAATTAAATAAAATTATATTAATTTTTAATTATAAATTTTACACAGTCATCATCATTTATTTATTAATATTACAATATAATACAATACAAATTGGTATTAATAAATAGAGAACAATTTCTCTGTTACGGAAGAATAGTACAAATGATTAAAAAACGTTTACGATTTAACAAATTTAGGTTATAAAGGTACAAAAATAAGTCATAATTACTATAGACATCAATTTGCGATTACGTACAGTACATAATGATCCAACTATGCTAACAAGGCAACGAATACTAAAACGAACATTAGTTTTGATTCGTCGAATAGTATTTTTTAGAAATTTTAACAAAATAATTATAAATTTTGTATAAGTTCGTTTTGCTGAGATTATTTTAACTTAGTTTGAAGTCCAGTGGTAAATTAGAATTACATATTTGAGATATTTTATAATAGTCACGCAGTCTAGAAAGTTCTTGACAACTATGTTCTTGATATAATGAAAATTCTTAGAATTACATAAAGGGCAATAGGATCTTGTTAAGTCAATATAAATATCATTATAAAAAGAGAATATTTATTTAAACGGAGTTGAATTATAAGATTGTAAGGGCGGAATTTCCAATAAATCGATGTACCAAGGATGATAACTACTTTGATATAATGAATTTTGATCTTTGTTTATTGCTTGCGAAATTGCAGAGTCCATTAGAAGTGAATTTTCAATTATTAATATTATCTTTAAATAATAACTCCGATACACCAAAAGTATTTAGAAGTTGATTTAGCTTGTACTGCCATAGTTGTTTAAATTTCCGATTTTTACTTTGATTAATATTTTGTTGATGTAGATATATTATAGTATTATCGTTTTTAAATTTAATTCTGTAATAAAATTTTATTATGCGTTTCAATACGAAAGGGAAGAACCAAATCCGATTTACTTCGTGCCGCAGAGCATAGCATGGAATAGTTCTTTCTAGTTGGAATAATTTGCGTACATANGATGTAGATATATTATAGTATTATCTTTTTAAAATTTAATTCTATAATAAAATTTTATTATGCGTTTCAATACGAAAGGGAAGAACCAAATCCGATTTACTTCGTGCCGCAGAGCATAGCATGGAATAGTTCTTTCTAGTTGGAATAATTTGCGTACATAATAGACAATATAAATTCCTATTTATATATATAGTCTAAATTCCATATTGGGCTTGCATAATATATTATAGGAACGATTGTTGAGTTAAATAATTTTATGCGAATTTTCAAATTGATAGTTTTCAACTTGGAAGATACAAATAGTAGATTATCTATGGCTTGCTTTGCTTTGATTTTTATTTTGTTAAAATGCTTTTTAAAGGATAAATTCCAATCAAATCTGACTCCCAAATAGTCTATTTCATTTACAGTTTGTAAAAGAGTATTTTCATGATATAATTTAGTGTTATTTTCGGGTATTTTACAATTATTGCGGAATATTATAACTTTCGTTTTGGTCGGATTTATTGTTAAATATAGTGATTGAAGAAATTTATTGAGTTGATTAATTTCCTTTGTAATGAAATCTTTGTTGGGGCCAGAAGCACAAGATCATCAGCAAAAAGAATATAATGAAAGACTGTATTTTCTATTATAATTCCATCAGTTGATTCGGTAAAGAGGCGATCAATACCTATAAGGTAAAAATTGGATCACCTTGAAGAATTCCACGGGATAAAGATAAAGTTTGAGAGATATTATTGCCTTGTTTTATCTTGATGTTATAGTTTGAGTATAGTTTTGAGATTGCTGAAGTAAATCGGGTACTTGCGCCACAGGATTTAAGATTGTGAACCAACAGGGGAACGTATATTGAATCAAATACTTTTTGAATATCAATGAAGGAAGCGTATATTCTCCTGTGTTTTTTTAAAGATATAGTTGAATTATCATTAATAAGGTGAAGATTGCAAATTCGGTTCCTTTATTTACAGTGAATGCGTATTGGAATTCGGCTTCTATTCCCATAGTTTTAGTCCATAGCTTAAATTTGTTTGCAAGAAGTGAAGTAAAACATTTTCTTATAACAGATAGCAATGCTATTGGTCTATAGTTGCTAGGAGAGGAATGATTGCCTTTTTTTTATAGATCATCGTAAGAATGGCTGAGTTCCAGGAATCGGGGTAGAAATCAGATTTGTACATACTATTAAATAAATTTAATATTTTTAATCTAGAATTGTTCGATAATATTTTTAAGAAATCGGTAGGAATATTGTCATTTCCTGGAGTTATTTTACTTGTTGATTTTTTAATGACATCATCCAATTCGGTAATAGTAAATTCAGAATCTAGAATATCATTGTAGACTTCTATACTTGTATTTAACGGTACTTCCGTATGGATTTGTGGAAATCTATTATAAAACTGCTTTCAGGTATTAAAATCTATTGTGACAGAACTTTCCTTTAAATTTGATTTAGGCCGAAATCTTCCTATTGTATTCCAGAACACTTTGCATCATTATTATTTTAAATTAAGTTTAGTTCAATTTTGCGAAGATAATTTGACTTTTTAGTTTTAAGGAGATTATTATAGGTTCGTTTAGCTTTTTTATTACTATTAAACTTAAATACAGTTGAATTTTGTCTGAATTTTTTAAAAACTGCTTGTTTTATCATCCTCATTCTATAATAGTCAGAGTCAAACCATCCTTCTTTAGCTTTACTTTGAATATTTCTTTTATTTTTATTTACACATATGTAGTCATTTAATATGGTTGTTATTAGATTGTATTTTTTTTTTTCATTATTAGTACTCGTTATTTCTGGAATGGCAATAAAACGATTATCAATCTCTCTCCGATATTTTAAAATTTTATATTTTATTTTTGGACTATTGTTGCATTGGTTGTTGGTTCCCTTTGCTGAAGATAGCCGAAATTTGGTTATTATGGGAAAGTGATCCGATGCATCCATTAACGTTGTCATAAATTCCATGCAACAGTCCAGAAGTAGTTCGGAACATATTGTAAGATCAATTATTGATTTCCCAGAGTGGGTTAGGCATGTATATTCCGCAGGAAAGTCAGGTTTATACGACCATTCAGTATAAAAAGTTTGTTTTCAGTTACGAGGTCTAATAATTTTTTTCCCAAATTATTAACCTGTTTATCCTTAGATTTCCGACTATTATAAATTAAATGATTAGGTCCCTTATATTTGGAGTCCATTACTTCACCAATTCTGGAATTGAGATCACCCAATATTATAATGTACGGAGTTATATAGTGCCATATATCAATAACTTTGAAAATTTCATTAAGAGTATTTAGATCACCGGGTGGCACATAAGTTAACATTATCATCAGTGTTTTATTATTCTTATTTAATAATTTATTTCTAGTTATTGCGATGAGAAGTAGTATATAATTCCTAGATTTTTTAACTTGGATTATTTTACAATACTCCCTTTCAATCAATAAACATATACCACCACTCGGTCGTCCGGGATCTACTGATTTACTTGATAGTGCGGATTCTATTATAAATTTATTAGGGAAATTTGTAGTATAAAACTTATCTGATGTTATCCAAGTTTCCGTCATGGCAATAATAACCGGATTATATTTAATATGCAGAGAATTAACAAATGTAGTTTTGTATTTAAGTCCTTGGCAATTCCAATTTACTATAGAAAAGGAATGGTTACTCTCGAAATTAAGTGATCTTTGTATATGCCTTTGATTTGTAATATATCAGCTTCTCAAGTTTATCAAGTTGAAATAAGGTAAAAAGGTATCTACATATAACAGGCTTTTCATATTAATATTATAAGTAATTTTGTCAGTTCCTGTTATTAAGATGTCATTATGTAATTTATCTCGTGAAATTTGTAGTATAAAACTTATCTGATGTAAGTTTCTGTCATGGCAATAATAACTGAATTATATTTAATATGCAGAGAATTGACAAATGTAGTTTTGTATTTAAGTTCTTGGCAATTCCAATTTACTATAGCAAAGGAGTGGTTACTCTCGAAATTAAGTGATCTTTGTATATGCCTTTGATTTGTAATATATCAGCTTCCCAAGTTTATCAAGTTGGAATAAGGTAAAAAGGTATCTACATATACCAGACTTTTCATATTAATATTATATGTAATTTTGTCATCTCCTGTTATTAAGATGTCATTATGTAATTTGGCTCATTAATTTTGTTTTCGTATTTCATGTAACATTGAAAGTAAATTTTTGCATCTAATTCTTGAGTTTTTAGTGAGATCTGGAGATATTTGAGTATCTCTCCAATCTTCAAGCTGATTTTGCATTTTCTTCCGAATAAAAGCAGAAAAGATCTGATTTTGAAGTTGATTATTGTTAAAGGTTATTCTTATGGTTATTTTTGGTGGTTTCATTAATTGAACCACATCTAAAATATCATCTCAAACTATTTATTATTATTTGAAGANATTTTTATTTTTAATTTATATTAAATAAATAAGTGTATAAATAAATAATGAGAAAATTCGTATACCGTCTATCAACTGTCTATCTGTAGACATGAGTAAGAAATGAAAATATACTTATGAAATTGTATGTTATATTTAAAAATCTCTTTTAATAATACAGTAAACCTATTTTTGCTATCCTCAAATACTTAAATATTTATTTATGAATCAAACAATGCAAATTAATAGTAGATCGATTAGGAATTTTTCTAGAAGAAAGTATAATGCGATAGAATTTATTTAAGCCCAATAATAGTAGAAATATTGAGTATTTAACAAGTAAAATATTAATTATAACTCATAAGAATTAATATAGCGTAAATAAATAAAAATATTTTCAAGAGGGAAATTCATAAATTAACTAAGAAAATAAATGTAATGTGAATTTTTCTGTTAATATTGTATGTAAGCCTGTAGCTTACAATGAGATACTTGAATTCGACTCCTACCTACCATTGATATTATTCGCAAATAACCAGAGTTTAGCTTTGATTTGTTCTCTTATTCATGTTAATTAACTTCTACTGCCAGGCGGATTGCCATTATTGGACAAAATTAAGACCAGCGATAGAGTCTAACAGGAGATGAAAGCCATAAAAAATCCTATCTATTGTAATTAAATTAATATAACGACGAGAAAATTTAAAGTAATAATAAAAATTGTTTATTTTTTCCTACGACTATTCTAATATGTTTATTAACAAATGTTTAATAATCTAATATCATCCTCAAAATTACAGAAGATTATGCAAAATTATCTCCTTTCTTACAGTAAAATAGTGTATATTGAAAATTATTATTCATATTAATATTTCAACTGTAACATTTCTTATTATTGAAATAAAAATATTTAAATTAAACGATTCACAGTGATAATACAGATATTACAGGATGGATATTAAAATAAGTTTCAACATAATGCATACGTCTTAATGTAAAAATGATTTAATTTGTTAATCTTCATTATGGAATAAAACAATGCATCATAATAATGAGAATTTTCATAGTGAATAAAGCAATTTAGAAATTAGATGTAGCATGTAAGAGGATAATTCAATAAAAATTCACTTGATTAATGATTATCGAAACTCCAATTATATTAAGAAAAACATTAGTACAATAGTATAATATAATAATAACTGTAGAAATATGATTCGAAAAATTGAAAATATAAAAATATATTTGAGTTTAATATTAATTTGACAATAGATCAGCGAATTTAAACGCTAAAAATAGTACTATACATAGAAGTAATAGAAAGTGAAACGTTAATTAATAACCTGAAAACGATTATTTGATATCCTTTCGTATTTTCTTATTTTGGAGACAAAAAAGCAGACATATTACAAGATATACTCTTCTCTATTCAATAAATGTATAGAGATTTTGGCATAATTGTGAATTGTGATTTTGGCAAATAAAATCTTAATGCAAATTCCGTCATATTTAAGATATTTTGGCACAATAAAGTCTTCAAGATGTTATTAATTGTTAAAACCATAAAAATAAATGTTAAAAATATCTTATTAAATAAAACAATATATTAATTTGTAATTAATTAGGTGACTTACATGCATAATCGTGAACATTCTGAAACGGAAAGACTCATTTAAGAAATATAAACGAACACATTACGGATAAAAACAGACAAGATCGAAATTATTCTAGAGCATAAGGTTAAATTTAACAATTACTTAATTTCGATTCATAATAACAGGCATCTTAATTGTTTCGACTATAATATAAACTAATTTGATTATTTAATATTTGAAAATAATTTTAATTAACTTACAACCTATCAATTCTTATTAACTTTATATTACTATTCATGGTTATGGTATTATATATCATTTTTGTTTCTTGATAAGAACACTTAATTCTACTAGAATTAGATACAGATTAAAAATAAATAAATAATTAATTAATTAAAATGAAAATATTAAATGCTATAACTAATTAAATTAATTAATTATTTTCATATTTTTTTTTATGATGAATTTTTATGGTTGAATATCAATCCCAAAAGAAATTTATGATTTTCTTTTTTAAATAAAAATTCTGTATATTATAATTTGGCAAAGGCTTTTTCTTCTGTTTAATTTAGTAATATATCACATAATAAATAGCAAGATTTTCAGAATTATAAAAAAAAAAAATCGATTTAATCTTTTAATAAGATAAAACATGTTTGGTCAATGTATTAAGCAAATTATCTTTCAGGTTTTCCCAATAATTAAATACTGCGCGCTTCTTTTCCTTATTAACTACTAAATTATTATTATTTTTAATCAAATTTTACAGAATTTTTCTTTTTATTAAATATTCTGTTTCGATAACTTTTATTTTTTTTTTTATTAAGGCAATAAATCAGACATTTTCATTTTTCTTCACAGTAAAAAATAAATAAATAAATAAGAATTATAATACTAAATGCATTATGGATGAAAATTATTTGCACACATAAATTTTGTGTTTAACATTATCTCTAAGTGCTAAGTAAATTTTTAGAATGACTAAAACTAATTATTTTAAGCTAATTTATATGATAATCATAAAATGGCACTATTTATCGGAAGCTGGGTCATTTCCATATTTAAAACAAGAAATTAGTCTCTTAAAATAATGTCAAAATGACTAGACATTTTTTTTATATCTTTGCATTCTTTTCTATTAATTATCTATCCATTCTTTACATTTTGATAATATTAATATATTTTATAATATTACCATTAACGAATATTATAGTTCAGTAGAAAAATATGATCTAATAGTTTAATATTTTTCAAATTTCCTATAAATATTGCTAATGATATCATTAATATTACAGAAATGAAAATATAAAAGGAACTAATAAATCAATCTTGTGGCTGACGTAAACAAAAAGAGAAGACTTTCTGATCACTGTGAGAGATCAAAATGAACAAGAGGATGTCTAATTGTCTATTGTAAATTAAAGTTGTGACCGATAATCTCAAATTCTATAGAATTGTATGAGAAACAAAGATAAAAATCAGAAAAAATATTAGTATAATCAGATATTCTGATAAACATAAAACAAATAAAAAGAATAAAGAGAAACCAATCAAATGAATAGAAAAATTGTATTTTTCAGTCATTTTCTTTCAAATCTTATTTTCAAACAATGGTTTTACGGACGAATCAAACAATTAATATGTAATTTAAGTTAAATTAGTAAATCTGAAAATAATTTCAGAAATTAGACATCGAAGGCATTTAATAATTACCAAATTTTTAAATAAGTTGATTTTCTAAAGATTAAAAAAGTTTTATATAAGTAATTTTTGATGAATTACAATAAAATATAAGTTTATTTATTTTATATAGTTTCAGTTTATGCAATTTATACTTATATATTTAATATCAAATTGTTATCGATCGATGACCGAAGAGGTTAATGTAAAAATATTGAAATATTCAAAATAACTATCTCAATCAATTTAATAATATTAAATTGAAGAATGCCTTCAAAACATCTTCTAAAATATCATTTACTGATTGAAAAACAAAATATAATTATGCCAGAAAATTCTGATATAGAGTACAGTACATTAAAATCAAATTAAAATTCAATTAGGTAAATTATTAGAATTGTGTATTTTTCCCTTTGTTAAACTATTATAAGAACAATATATCTATTTAAGAATAGATAGGGCCTGGGACGGATTTCTAAATAGGCACAGTAGGCCCGGGCCTAGAGCGGTAGATTTTAAGGGCAAAATTGGTGGACATAGTACGATATAAGAATTTCAAATATTGAAATATTCATTATTAATTTTTAATGATCTGTGTAAATAAATAAAGATAATGATTTAAATAATTTAATTACATTAAAACAATAGCTTTGACTACTTATTACGTAAATATATACAGTAATATGCATGATTTATTTTTAATTAAAACAAAATGTACCACGTGCTGTAGGTTAACTGTACAGTTGTGTAAAAATGTTTTATTTTCATATTTTTAAAATGTACTAAATCTAGTAAATTTTCATACAATATTCCGTAATTAAAGTTCAAGATAATGTATCAATATAACAGAAAATGCAGCCTGTGCTTACAGCGGCAAAAGGGTTAATAAAAACATAATATAATAAACTCAGAGAAAGAAGAACAAGAAGAACAATCATCATCATCGTGTAATATAACTGCATGGACAAAGTTGTTATTTCTACTTTTTCTTTAATGTGTAAAATAAACATTTAGCTACTTTCTAAAACATGTTATTATACGTTGTATAATTTGTCTTATGACTTATTCACCGTATACATTTGTATAATATTCGATTTTTTAAAAAAATAAATCATAATGTTTTTCTAAAGTCTTAAGTGTTCGATAATTATAAACAGACAGTATAACTTGTTTTTATTTTGCAGCTTTTGTATAATATTAATCTTCTTGTAAAGAATAAAGAAAAAAAAANATTGCATCCTCCATCTGTTTCATTATACCACTTACTGTTGTTTCATTAATCTATTTCTTTCCGAATTGTTCATGTTGGAACACTCTACCAGGCCGGATATTTATAAATTAGTTTTCTGTTCGGTTGACTTCTTCCCAATATGAAGGTCAACAGTAAGGTTAATATAGTTTTTTTTTTTAAGTCTTTGATCATGCTTAAATAGATTTACATAGAAATTCAATGTGCTAGACATGTTATATGCGATATCTTATTATATTATCCTTATAATGTACTGTAGATAAGACGTTGTTTAGAGAAAAGTGCAGTAAATTAATCATAATTAAAGAATTCCTCTTCGTTTTTTTTCTCGACAAATAAACTTACAAATATTTATATATTATCTTGTAAATAATGATTTAAATAATCGTTATTTACAAGATAATTCACATAGAAGTTTTTAAAATTTTATAAATGCATTAGAAAGCATAGATCTAATATTCAAACAACTTACACCAACGAAACTGCAAATGATCTGTTTAAAACTAATTATAGGCTTATAGTCTTCTTTAAACAAGTAAATATATATAAGGAATAGACGTTGTTTAGAGAATAGTAGGCCTATATATCTTTAAAAAAGTAAGTATATACAAAGACGGATCCACGGAGGCTACAATCTCTTAAGTCCCTATTGACACGACACACAAAGAAAAATTGATTTATCTGTTCGGATTTCAAAACATTGTTTTTAAAAACTTTTGTGATAGCAAATAGGATTTATCGGACCATCCACAATACAATCGTCTCGCTCATGTTAATAAAAGTATTTATAATCAAATATTTTTAATTTTTGAGTTAAACCCCTTATGAGTGATCCGTTGCTGAGTATAATACGTATATATACTGTGGACTGGTATATATAACTTATACTTTATACAAGTATATAACGATAAAAATAAATTTGAATTGCTAAAAATTAAATTTGTTTTAACTTACAGTATTTTATTTTTGAAGGACAAACATTTAATCAATATTTTTTCGTATTAAAAATAAAAGAAAATAAGTTATTTTTTGTTTCGATTACGCTTGCAATCTATACGTAACTGTGGAATAACTATAGAAGTTGCAATCTACAGTTAAATAATATTTTATATCATAGAACTTATATTAAGAATTTCTAATCATGAAAAATTATATAATCGTATGATTAGTTTTAATTTTCATTTAATTTGTTCGAAATGCCACAGTTTTAATAATAACGAGGTTGCGGCCGAAGTTTTCATCTCTCAAACGTGAACGTCAAACGTCGAGCGCCGCTATCTTGTAGGTGGCGCTCGACGTTCGACGTTCACGAAAACTTCAGCCGCAACCTCTCTAATTACAGTTCGTATTATATCTGTTTATACATTTTGTTATTTATTTTCTATTAACTTAATCATTTGTCAAAGTGTCCATGACAAAAAGCCACAAAGAAATCTTAAGGAAATCCTCCTGCGATTCTGTAATATAATTAAATTGTCAAATTTCTAGTGTTTACATTATTATTTTTGTAACTAATTTTAAGAAGTAAAACGACAAATCTTTATGTAAATTTTCTTATTTTACAGATTTATTATTCTTTTTATATAGAATTTTATCCAGATTATCCGTACAGTACATTTTATACAAAACATATATAGGCCTATATTTTTTATACTCTTATACAAATAATGTTAGATTTTTATATAAATATTTTTTATGTTTTACTTGAGTTTATTAAAATAAATTTAAAAAATAAAATGTTAGAAATATTATACAAAATTACTTAATGATTTCCGGGCTAATAAAATAAAGAAATAAAAATTTGAAATTATAAAGTAAGCTTTTATTAAAATATGTTATCAAATGTACTGTACTGTACATTTCGATATTAACCTTCGAAAAATATTCAAATTTCATTGTTCTAATGGTTCTTAGAGATAGTTATAAACTATATCTGGTAATTTAGATAAATACAGGCATACCTCGACTTACGTCGTTTCGAGTTACGTCGTTCCCGATTATACGTCGCTTGTTAAAAAAGTATATGGAAAAATAAAAATCAAGTTTAAGTCATTTTATTCGACTTTACGTCTGTCCGCCACAAATATTGAAGTCGTAATATCACTAGATAAACGTTTAAAGCACATAAAATCATATTAAAATATATACAAGTATGTACTGTATTTACAGTACACGCATTCGTAAATTTAGATTATTTTTTTTGTACTATATTAAAAACTAAAATTTATTTGTTTGTAAGCTTAAAATAGATTTTTATTAACCATATATTATTTAAAATGCTTTCCTAGTGATAAGTAGATTCGGAGACAGGTAAATTCGACTTACGTCGTTTTCCTGGAACCAATTACCGACGTAAGGCGAGGTATACCTGTATAAATAATTTTGGTGGCCAAATCATATGTTTTTTAATTGTAAAATTTTTGTAATAGCCAAGTAAATAAGTAAATAAATAAACATAACTGAAAAATACGGTGTATTAGGCTATTTAATGTGTGAAAAACATGGTAATCTTCTTTAATTCAGAGAAAAGATTTCTTGCATTATACGTATGAGAGAATAGAATATATCATAAAATGACTAATTGAATTGTCTATGATTAACAACAATATAGTATTACATTAATTTATAATATAATAAACTGAATAGCTTGGTTTATTGCATCCTCCATCTGTTTCATTATACCACTTACTGTTGTTTCATTAATCTATTTCTTTCCGAATTGTTCATGTTGGAACACTCTACCAGGCCGGATATTTATAAATTAGTTTTCTGTTCGGTTGACTTCTTCCCAATATGAAGGTCAACAGTAAGGTTAATATAGTTTTTTTTTTTAAGTCTTTGATCATGCTTAAATAGATTTACATAGAAATTCAATGTGCTAGACATGTTATATGCGATATCTTATTATATTATCCTTATAATGTACTGTAGATAAGACGTTGTTTAGAGAAAAGTGCAGTAAATTAATCATAATTAAAGAATTCCTCTTCGTTTTTTTTCTCGACAAATAAACTTACAAATATTTATATATTATCTTGTAAATAATGATTTAAATAATCGTTATTTACAAGATAATTCACATAGAAGTTTTTAAAATTTTATAAATGCATTAGAAAGCATAGATCTAATATTCAAACAACTTACACCAACGAAACTGCAAATGATCTGTTTAAAACTAATTATAGGCTTATAGTCTTCTTTAAACAAGTAAATATATATAAGGAATAGACGTTGTTTAGAGAATAGTAGGCCTATATATCTTTAAAAAAGTAAGTATATACAAAGACGGATCCACGGAGGCTACAATCTCTTAAGTCCCTATTGACACGACACACAAAGAAAAATTGATTTATCTGTTCGGATTTCAAAACATTGTTTTTAAAAACTTTTGTGATAGCAAATAGGATTTATCGGACCATCCACAATACAATCGTCTCGCTCATGTTAATAAAAGTATTTATAATCAAATATTTTTAATTTTTGAGTTAAACCCCTTATGAGTGATCCGTTGCTGAGTATAATACGTATATATACTGTGGACTGGTATATATCGTGTGTTTCTAATACGTTTCACCAATTATTAATGATTTATTCTCTTTTCTATTCATTCTTTATTTATCTTATAAATTTGATATATATATAAGCAAAAAAAAAAATGATTTATTCACACAGGATTTAGTGACATATTCGATATTTTTATTAATAGTTGAATGTTCTTATAAAGAATTTCAGTAGTCTATTATAGAATATTATTGGTGATATTCCATTTTTTTAAATAGATATAACAAATATTCGATGAATTATATCTAGGTCTATTTTAATTTTATAAAAATAATTCAGAATCTTAGTGTTTGATTAATAAGATTTATTCTTATAGACAGATTGATATTTTTATTATCCGAACTAACAACTTAAATCGATATCAATACATCATTTTTATTATTGTAGCATCATGACTTCATGATATATCATTGCTTAGGTTCTGTAGCTCAACACAAAATGTGCAAGTTACCTTTTATAAACATTACATCACGCGATTGAACTATCGCAAACAAAAGTGATTTATCAAACGTATCTCAATTCTCATTCATCATGAATCACTCTTCCTATGATATATCAGGCTTCTTAGAATTATTATCTTTAAATCATCAAATTAAAATAGATACAAATGTGGTATTTGTAGTGCTTTATATTATATCAGTTCTTAAAGCACGAAATCTCCGTTAAAAATATATATTTTAAATTTCTTTTGGATCATTATCTATATATAATATCAAGTTTAGTCATTTTTTTTTTGTCAATACGTTACATTATCTTTAAAATTTTAAAAGCCATTTTACAAATAAAATTTCATATTTATAACACGGAGAATGATTTATGAATATTTATTTTAGACCTTAAACGATTTCGAAGAATCTTCAAATCCATAATTTCTATTTCTAGGTATTTTCATATTGCCTCGAGATCTAACGGGAGATAAATAATAATAATAATTTTAATAGCATAATTTGTGTAAGATAATTTAAGCATAAAAACAATTAAAAGTATAAGTAACTTAGTATAAAGTTAATAATTATTTTATTTTATTTAAAATATCAATTTTATAAACTTTAAATTTAAATATAATTAAAAAATAATTACAATAAATGTAATTCAAGAAATGTAACACTTATATGTCGATTATACATTTTAAAATCAATTCTCTTCGAATTTATTAATTCTCAAAGGCTATTTTACAAAGAATCTTTTATTGACTAATATATCAGATTAATTTATTATTATTTTTTATAATTATTTACTAGAATAGGAAGTATAGTTAATCGCTACTGAATATTTAGTACGGCTATGTTCGATTAAAATGGCTGAAGGTATTTTTATGTTATTTATTTTATTAACAGTAATTAATATTAAACAACCGGTAGCCAATGAATACAAATTATCGTTATAAAAGTTAAATTTAAAGTATATTTTATAAATTAACGTATGTGGGTTTTACTGTTATTTCATTACAAAAAAAGCAAATCATTAACTATTGTTCATTTTGTTATATTTATTAATTTGATAAAACAAAATATAAATGAATTAAATCATTTAAACCCGTAAAGTAACTAATAAAATTTTCGTTTACAATTTAATTATTAATTTTATAAATTAATTTAATATTTAAATTATCTCATTAAAACTTTCTGCTACTTAAATCTTTTTAATGTTTTTATTGAATTAATAAATAAAAGTTAATTAATCATCTAAAATGGATCATTTGAACTAGAAAAGGTAATAAATTTTTCCATTTTAATATAGAAACAATTATTTAAATTAAAAAGTATTTTAACAGAAATATTCGATGTCTAGAATAGAATTTTAAATTAGTGATGTCAAAAAAAAATAGTATAATAATTTATCTTAAAATCACCTTGTGATGTCTTTAAACGACAGATAAATATCTTCACGAAGATAAAATTAAGTATATGTGTATATATGTAAATGTAAATTCCTGTATAAAAGCTCTTAAGTTGTTAAATAAATTCTCTCTTGTCACTAATAACAACTTGTTTAATTCACGAAATCAATTACAAATGACAAATTTTTTGAAAGATTTCCTTGTAGAAAACAACATTCTTTTCTTTAAAATTATCCGAAATCACAATAAAAACATGAAAAGCAAAACTTTTATCTTTAGAATACCGTTAGACAGAGAGAAAGGGATTTCCAAAGTTCGGGGAATTCCCTGGATGTTCTGTTGGAGAAGAGACTTTTACCTGGGTTATTATCGTCTTAGACGGACCGCCTGTGTGGTTTATGTCTGATAACACCATTAAATCTCTGCTGTTTCCTGGAAACGGTTTTTCATATTATTGGATGTTCCGGGATCGTAAATCTTTCGAAAAATTTAATCCGACTTTTCTGAAAAAAGAAAGAATTAAAAAAAAAGAAAACAAACAAGTAACTACAAACCCTGATCTTTGCAATTGAAAAAATATCAATTCAAAGCTTAAAAAATAATATGACATTCAACCTTTTTAAAAGATAAATATCAAATATTTTTAGAGTATAACGTGGAATTAGATTTATTGCATATTTTGATAGCGAGATAAAAGAAATATATTAATTAAATATTTTAGAAATGAAATTTTTTCTTCGACGTATGGTAACTCTAATAAGATTGACCAAACTTTATTACCAAGCAACAATTTTTCTTCCCAATTTTTCGTAGTTCTAAATATTTTAAGCTTCTATTTGTTTTTTTTATAAACGTCTTTTGACAGTAAAGAAAATTTGTTATCTGTAAAATGTTAAATGTTTTACAAACAATCTTTTTATTTCTTAGATCTTAGCTTTCACCACTCCCTCTCGAGAAATAAAGGTGTGCACCAAGTTCCATCGTAGACCTATTTTTCATCGAAAAGGGTTAAATAGGCAAGTTGATTTATACAAACCAACTAGCTATTTGTCCTCCTAGCCCGACCTAACAAGACTGTCATTAAATCGCCAACACTCATCTACTGTTTTTCAAGTCTTCACGTCCATCCATTAGCATAAAGAAGAGAGATGCAAGATTTATGAACTTTCTGCACTCACTGGCCACACCAGCGAGCTATAGTAGGATCCATCATCGTCTAACCTGTTATTAACTCGAGAAGTAAAGGGAAGGGGGATTTCCCCAAAAGAACTCCTCCTGGCCTGTCTCTCTACCTGTCTGAACAGGTACCTCATTAATTATCTTTCTGTTGGCTTTCGAAGATCGCCTGTCAGGTGGGCAGGGGGCGCTAGTACTCTCTTTTTTTTGTTTTTAATTTCTTCCGCCCCTTTAGTTCTCCCCAGCCTAGCGCCCCGGTCGGTAGGGTGAGGACGTGCTGGGGTGGATCCATGAGGATTCTTGCTTATTATATAGATGCTGCTCTCTCCGACACCTTTCGGTGCCCCCTTCTGTCATGTCGGAATGCGTAACTAACAAAACGATTTCTGATTATTTCTAATGTCTTTCCATTTCGTTTTTGTTCCACTAAACTGGAAAATATTATTCTGTTTACTCAACTATTTAACACCTAAGAAATTCGTCCTAATCACTCCAACCAATTCAATTTCTTTTTCCCTCAAAATTGACAACCATACACAGAAATGTAATTAAATTGGAGTAAAAATTCTGAAGAATTTTTAAATTTCCTTACTTTTTGTTTTCCTAAATACATAAATAATTTTAAAATACTTTTTTATAGATCCGTGAACTTAACTTTAAATATGAATCTATAAACTTAATCTATGATTTCTGTAAGCAGTTAAATGCCATGCTCGGTATCCAAACAAAACATAAGACTAGAGAAAGATTACTCGTTTAACAGACCATTTTCTATTCAAATTTAATGCGGCGTATCCGCAAACATATCATTTGCTACTGAATATTCTTCGAGAATTAAAGATAAAAATCAAAGAGAATACTCAATCCTGTTTTTTTTTTATTTGTTTATAATATCACGCAAAATTATAACTTCAATTTTATGCGTAATTCGTCATGGAGTTCAACGGAAACTTCACTGAAATGACACATATATTTATTTATTTTTTTCCTGTAGGATAATAATTCGAATAAATATAGAGTAAGAAGGAAATAATTTCCTACAAACTAACACTTTCGGGTAATCCCCGTGCTGTAATCCTTGACATACTAGTGGGTGATTTAAAACTTAACCCTGTGACATGAAAATTGCTTGACCAAATCTTTGTTCTGACCACAGCATTTAAACTCGTTTTCTCTTAAATATTCTGCTTTATAGACGTTCATGATATAATAGCGAAACATTTTGTTTTATAAACGCTTTTCCCTTAGGAAATAAATTACTTCTTTAAGCATTCTCTCGGCGTTTCTTATTTTTATATAGAAAATTCATTGGAATTTTAATATAGAACAAATAGAAAAAGAAATTAAGCAAAACATTATTCTAAAATTTAAATGTATTTCCTAAATTTAAAAAAAAAAAAATTAACAACAAAATCTTGAGTTATCTTACAGATTATTTAAATTTCTTTTGAATAGACCATTTGAAAAGCATTATTCCGATCAGTTCGATGCTAAAAGAATATTTAAAATACAATATTTAACTTTATAAACATAACTTTTATTCTAAATATTTACTACAACTTTTAGTTAACTAATTTAAAAGTAACAGTAAAATAATTCTAAGTAGATAAATCATTACATTATACATATAGATGTTAGCATGTAATATATAACTTATATACACTTGATTATAGTATTAAATAGATTAAATAAATTCTTGTATTATTTTTGAAATAAAACACTACTGCTGCCTAAAACTTTCAATTGTATTAATAAATTTAAATAGATTTATATCTTATTTTTATTATATTTTCTAAAAATAATACTTGTTTAAATCTAAAGGTTTAATTAGTCTATGAAAAATCACATAAGAGTGCATTAACTTTTAGAAAAGCAATTTAATAGTAGTAAATAGTAATTTGTGATAATTGCATTATTATAAAATTCTATTTTTTTTTCCTTCAATATATATAACAAATATTTTCGATAGTAAAATGATAGGATGATTATTTTTCTACAAGTAAAATTAACTGCTAAAAATAAAATTAAAAAAAAAAATGTTTGTGTTATCTACGGACATATCTGTCATTGATTTATTTCTATTTACAAACAACACAAATTTTATATTTTGTAACAAAGTTTTTAAATATTTAAAAATATGTTTATAATTAAAGTAATTCTATCAGTATCGAAATATTAATTATTATTACGCTTATATGTATATATATATATATATATTTATTTATTTATTTATTTACGAATAATGATTTTGAATAAGTGAGAAATACGAATTTGAAATTGCTATAATTTAGTTTAATTAATAAAAAATGTAGGCCTATTGGAAGACAATTTTGTACATGGATTTTAAAAAAGAAAAAGTTTAGTTAAATGGAAGAAATAATTTGCAGATTCGAATTTTCTTTGTTGGAAATAACCTATTAAAAAAAAGGAAAAGCCGCTGACAAGGAAAACGAATCGTTTTAAACGAGCAGAAAACTTAGTTTTCACGCCAATCTTCACGGGCCGACCTCCTAGAAGCAATGAATAAAAACAACTACTTACTTTGAAAAGAAAGGAACCTAATTAAAAGAAGCAAAAGAAAAAAAAGCGAAAGGTCACACTATGTTAGTTCACAGACGTGAGACAAGTGACCAGGTGAACGCGTTTGAAGCTCATAGGTCTCAACATTCCGTCACCTTTCGAAACAAGTTTTTGATGTATAGAGAGTGTGGAAATGAATCTCGGGGTGGTTTTTAAGAGGGTGGGTTAATAGAACTGTTGTCTCCCCCTCGCTCGCCAGTGTTTCCATTTTCTGCACGTAGGTGTCGCTTTAGCCGTCTTGTTAGCACACTATGTCCGCTGGAAGAGGGTGGAGATTTCGCGTAGATGGAGGTCAAACCGAAACAGGGGTCAGTCAGCCAAAAACGCCGGGGGAAAGTCGGGGGCCGGCATTTCTGATGGGATTTCTTAGGGGGCACCTCATGTCACGCAGTTGACACCTTTGGGCGAGCCTCCCTCTTGTTTGTTCTAGCTATTCTCCACGCTTCAGCCACCTATTATGAGCAGACATTTCTCACCCATGAAAACTGAAAGAAAAAGAGCATCCTCGGCAAAGAGAAGTGGGCGTATTTTACAGGGGGATGTAACTTTTCCCATTCTCGGTCCCCTCAGTATTCGTTAATTGGTCATATATATGTAGTTGTCTGTCTGTCAGTTCAGGTGTTAACTAGGAGACAGACCTACCTGATGGACAGATGGCGAAACGATGTTTGATAACATCTGTTTGCTCAACTAATTTCCATCTCCTAATAGAGCTATTATTAACACTTCGAGAAAAGAGACTGGAACTCCTAGTCTCTCACGGATTGGGTACTCGGTGGGGCTGTCGGAAAAAATTTACTGTTGCAGATAAACAAAGGATAGCAATTTACAGAACTTGTCCTACGGGATATATATCAATCGTTGTTTGGATTACTTCGTAAATGCATTAACTCCAACGAAAACCTGTTGCGAACATATTCCCTTTCAACAGTTAAAACTCAAATTTGCACTTACACATTTAATTGAACTTAAATGCAAAATATTTAAACTTCAATTAAATTTCTGTATGCTTGTTTACATCAAATTTGAAATGCCATTTGAAATTTCTCTTATTTATAATGAATGAATTATTTTTCTGTAAAAATTTAAAATTAAAGATTAATTAATTGATTTCAATTTTATTAACTTGTAAGTTCAAATAGACATTTATTAACGCTTTATTAAAAGGAATTATGTAATGAACTTAGAAATTTTTCTAAATTATATTTAAAGAAATAAATAGTGACAAAATTTTCAATAGTTTCGATTAAATGATGTAATACTTGACGTAGCTTATTACTTTTTAATAAGTTAATTAAATTAAATTAAATGCAAGATATCTATTTTTATGCCCTATATACCATAAATTACATGACATTTACGTAAAGGGAATTCAATACTAAACTTCAGAAGGTAACGGTTTTTCTTGTGTTCAATAGCAGTTTTATTACACTTCTCTCACAAACATTTCATTCTTTATATACAAATTTTACAAATAATGTTTAACGATAATGAATTTAACATTGAATAATACTTTTCCATACATCTAAAAGAATTACACTGACTTTAATCTTTTATAATATATTCAATTTACGGTAAGACTTTATCACAATATTTACATTGAGTTTTTCTAAGGAAAGAATAACCTAAAATCAACCAATAACAAATTTTATTTTTAGTTATACGAAATAATTAATGCGTAAAAAATAAGTAGAAAAAAATGCAAATTTGATAAAATATTTATAAAAAACTAATTAATATTAAAATTACAATACGATATAATTTTAAGACTTTTTAACAATAAAAAATTCCAGTCTTTATGAAGTCAATAGGCCTATAAAGCTTAACTGTCTATTATAATGGTGGCACGTGCCTTTCGTTCAATAATTGAAATAACTTCCGAGGAAAAAGAGAAAGTGAAATAAAAAGAGGAACCAGAAACTGCAAAACTTGCAATTTCTTTACACAAAAGAACTGTAAGCTAGGATTAGGACTTACAGACTATCCATTAAGTTTATTTTAGGACCGTTAGATGGGCATTAAAGAGGAGGCAATGGCTGATTTTAGGCCCTGGGCGTGAGATCTAATGGCCACTAACGACTTAAAAGACAACTATAGAGACGTCAGTGGCAAAAGCGTAAAAAGCGTTACTATAGAAGTAGTAAATCACCAGAAAACCTCGAGATACCTCTGGGCATTAGATCACGGACTAAAAGAAAATAGGCATCACTTTTTATCGGATTTAAACAAAGTTCGTTGAACCGGTTTCTTTTATTTATAAGAATTCTATACATTTTAATGTATTTTAACCAGAAATGTTAAACGTCTGTATGATATCAATGTAAGAATATTTAGAATTTAACAACCATCCCATCTTCCATTAACGGCAGAGGAAGACCGAAAAGTAACATCGTGTGACGATATAGAGATGGGATACGATAGGATTGATCGTTTCGAATAATCTTCACTGGGAGTGATATCGCTGTGGACACAGCGGCTAACTTGCATGTCAAATTCCAAACAAGAACGCCGAGTCTCGTATTCTGTCACGAATAATGCACTTGACAATGCGGACATAGCATGCGTCATATTGTTTAATCTGCAATCCATCAACATCATTCTTATCCGCAAAGTAACGGGTAATATTGTTTCGAAAAGATAAAAGTCCTCCCTCCCACCAATCCATCACGTTTCAAAAGTCCTAGTCTTTTAGTAAGATTTAAGTTTTATCCGTTTTCCTCTCGACTCCCTCTAATACCACTAACTTTTAACATTTTTTTTTTTTATATTTAACCTCATATAACCGCAAAACTTTGCCTATAATCGAATCTTCATATTACCTATATTCTCATATATTCTCTAAAGTTTACACCACAAATTAGGATTTCTAAATATCATTTTCAAACCAATTAAAATTATATATAAATCTAATAATCTTACAATGCTAAATTATTAATTTATTTGTTTAAAAAATTAATAAATTACACTGACTTAAATTCTAGCGTCATAAGTTACGCTAGCATTCAAGCTTAATTAATAACTTAAATTTAAATACTAGTCAATGTATAAATTAATATAATATAGCTCTTAATAGTTCTCATATATTAAATACTATATAATTATATATTATATATATATATATAAAGTAATCGTTTACGAAATATTAATGCAAATCAGAATAGTGAAAGAAGAAAATTTTTTCAGACACATCGCGCCATCTCATGAGAAACATAGGAACTTTCACAAATAATTTTGTATTTATTTTTAATTCTATTTCTTATTAAAATGATTAATACAGCTTTGAATATGTTATAAAAGTATTGAGAGAAAATATTAAATTTTTTTGCAATACAAGAGAACTGTTTAAAATTCAATTATTAAATATAAAAATTGAAATTTTAATTAAATGTAAAATATTTATCGATAATGATTATTGAAAAGTAAATATCATTGAAAAAATTAAGAATTTAAATATTATATAATATAATATTTTATTTTAGTTTTAAATATTTTCGAAAAGAGAGAAAAAGATTATCCAGTTATCTACTAGAAAACATAACGTTCAACGTAATCGGATTACTAGTAATAGTTGAAAAATAGAAAGTACATTTACAGGCTTCAAATAAGAATTTTAACTCAATAATTGGACATTTATATTTATTTAAAATTAAAAAAGAAAACCGAATCTAAAAGAAAATGATTTAGATAAATAGCGATAAGACATAAAATAATATATTTTTGTAATGAAATATTTGTATTTAATGCTAGTTTCTTCTTATAGCCAATGAAAATACCAGCCGAAGAAACATCTGCCGATGGGAAATTTTAGAAATTAACTTTTATGCTCACGTGACCATCGATAGGTTGAATGGGCGGTCCGAGATGATGGATAATCTAATGTTATAAGTGGTTGAAGATAATTACAAATAACTTTCTCGCTTCGCCAGCTGTAAAAAGTCAGTTCCAAGTGAGCTGAGTTACGTCACAGCAGGTATGCTGTCGACAAAACGGCAGGTAGCTGCAAAACCTGTCGTCAAAGGTAAATGTCTGACTAGCTTAATGTAAAATTATAGGCCATATCAGAAAATAATTTCTTAAAAAAATCTTTTTTGCCCATACGAGAGATTTTATGAGTTAAAGTTTGAATTTATGCTTATTTATGCATTAAAGGTAAACTTAGATGGTTTAAAGTTATTACGAGGGAAATTATTCCGCGATATCAATAAAGTTTAATTTTAGAAGAATAGGGTTTTCAACACTAACTTTCATAAATGATAGATTGATAAAAATAAAGCGGGAAGAGCGAAGAGAGAATTTTAAAAGCACTCTATCCATATTCTTATTCGATGATGCAATATTTAGAAATCATGTGTTACGTTCGTCATGACATAAATCACGCCCTCCTTCATCTGGTTAAAGGATGAGGAGGGAAGTTTAGTCACGATCAGAAGCATCGTAGTACGGAGAATACCGGAACTAAAAGAGTCGAAAGGGGTTATTTGAGGGATTCGAAACCTCCCAAGAAGGACCGGCGATATCTATCAAGCCACTCCTCCCTCTGTGTTGGCGGGTGATGCTAGGGGTCAGTAAAGCGGATCAGGATTGGAAGCCAGTGTAGAAGGAGGTGGGGTGTATTTATCAAGACAGCTAGTGTAATGGGTGAATAATAAACTCATTATCCAACACCATCTGTGAGGGTCTTGTGCGAGACTATCTCGGTTCCATCTTCTTTTAAGCGTTGATGTTTTCCCGTAATCATGACTGGGCCAACCCCTATGTGGTCACGTGAACGGCCCAAAACATGGCGGCCTCCCAAATATCTAATCCATCAAAACACCGCTCTTAGGGGGTTGATTAGTTCTGTCTGTCCATCTTTCCCTCTACCCCACATTCAGTTTTGTGTGTACAAGTTATACGGAAACAAATTGAGAGTTACGTAACAGTAATTTCCCAAATGATGAATGAGCCACACGGTTAGGCCAAGTCGCACTCCGCCTCTTATAACAAATAAGAGTTTGGAGCGGTTATACGCTCTGAATTATCCTCTCCACATTCGACGTTTGTCTCGACCGATCTAATTAAAGAAAAGTTTAATTATATAGTGTCTATAAAAATCCAAATTTTTCACCTTTTAATAATATTTGCTTAAAACTTGTATATCGCATTTCTATAAAACTGAAATTGTTAAAGATGAAAAAGAATCGAAAAATCGAATGATAAATCATAGAAGAAACAAACAAGTCAGGCCTGCGGATGTAGAAAAATAAACTTTTTTATTACGGCCAAACTTATCTGAAAAGTCAAAGGTCGATAAATTGATGAAAGTGTTTAAAATGACTGACTTAAAAGTGGCGTGACCAGACGTAATTATTTCTTATGACTCAATTGTTACTTTAATTTTTTTTTTCCTTCACACTTTATCGAACAAGTTAAATTGCCGAATTTCTAAATATAATATTATAAATCCGTGACGGATTGCCGAGTAATTCATTGTATTACGAGAAGAGGCGGACTTCGAGATTTTGTATTCTTTTAGATAGCAATGGCAATCATCTTTTTTTGATGATTGATGTGTTTATTACTCCCTTATTCTCCTTTAATTGTCTGGCAATTTAGATTGACCACAAGATCCTTCAAACTAGCAATATTTTACTTGTATCTCCTTGCAGAAAAAACAATTTTTATTGGATTATCCTTCTTTTACAGTCATGAATCTACTTTAAAATATTCACTTTTTGTTTACGATACGAAAGAACTGTCGAAGAGATTCTTTAAGCTTTTTTTCTCCTAAACAAAAAAATTCATTTTTTCTCAACTGAAATCGAATCTGAAATACTAAATCTTTTCCGAATTTTAAGCGGGTGTGTGTGGTGGATTACGATGTTTCTTCATCATTCAATTGAATGTAATGTCGCGGACGTGTATCTGAATATTATTAAGTAGAACAGCTTAGTAACTTTTGAAAAATGTGAAGTCATTCGTTTCGATATTATAAAATAGAATGGAAACGCAAAAGGCTCGTAGCCATATAAATTATATACAACAAGTAGATCTCACCGGTACTATTTTACATAGGATTAGAATAAAATATAGTAACATATTATTGAATTTGTAGGAGGCCTATATCATGTTATATCAAATGGAATTCTTCTTTCTTTTTTTCCTCAAGAAATAAACATTCAAGAATTCAAGAGGGATAAATGCCAAGATAAATATTTTCAACGTAATAATTGTTAAATCTAATATAGACTATGTTTTAAAGTTAGTTATTTTAAAATAATCAAATCTCTTATATTGTGATCATAATATAAATAATATATAAGCATTATTTTCGGAAAAATAAATGAAACTTTCAGTCTTTTATTCAATTCTTTAATAAATAAGATTTGTTAATAAGATAGTGTAGGTAACATACACTATCTTATTAACAAATCTTTAATATGTAGACTATGTAATATCAACTTTGATAGAAGAGGAATCAATTTTTTCCTTAAATATTTATTACTTGTAGAAAATAGTAGGCCTATCGCAATATTTCGGATTGTTAGATCCATTTCTATTATTTTTAAGTAAATGCTATAATAACACTAATAAAAGTACAGTTTTCTATAAACTATTAGCAATAAGTATAATAAGTTTATTATTTATTTATTTTCTTGGACTCTTCGATTCTGTGGGCACTAAGAAGGCCTTTTTTTTTAGGCCCTTAGTAGTTTCGGACAGGTTTACAACAGAGCGGCTGGATGATGAGGAACGGAACCAGGCCTATTCTAAACGGATCACCCAATATTATTATTGTAAATGTAATATTTTATCCAAAAATAATTATTTAAATACTACCATAAAATTTTCTATATTACAATGTTTTCTTGTAAATAATTTGAATGGATTAAGAGTCTACAATAAATATTTTATTAAAAGCTTTTTGCATATTAAAGAAAAAATGAATCTGTCTTTTATCAAATTAATTTAATAGATATAGTTAAAAATTGTATTAATTTAATTAATCTAATAATCTAATTAATAAACAGATAAATAGATGAAATATATATATATATATATATAGGCTATATAAAACGATAGTAACTTAATAATTTTTTACTTTATGAAAAAGCTTTTTAATT